>NC_136020.1:15689238-15876738 GCF_048128805.1 Centroberyx gerrardi | reverse complement strand
AGAGAAAGAGAGAGAGACACACCAGGGGAGAGACACACACACACACACCAGGGGAGAGAGAGAGAGAGAAACCAGGAGAGAGACATACACCATTGGGGAGAGAGACACACCAGGAGAGAGAGACACACACACACCAGGGTTGAGAGAGAGACATACACCAACATGGCCCCTGTGCCCACACTGTATTTTGTGCCAGTGGTGAAATATTGAAAAAGCAATTTATTTTACAAACAAGCAACAGAATTGCAGTGGGATGATTTCGGGGAAAGTTTTGCTGATACTTAAATTACCTTTCTTTACCGCATCACAGCCCCACTAACTGATGATAATAATTCAGGGAGAAAGTGTCAGGATTGATAGGTATTCATTGTAATACTAACATAGCTAACAGAATTCACTATCAGAATTTAAATAAAAAATGGATCAAGCTTGATCCTTACTCCCTGAATTATTATCATGATTGTATCATTTCATGGGTCTGTGATGATGACAAAACTATCCCCTAATTCATCACACTGTCATTTCTTTGTTTGTAAAATCGATCGCTTTTTCACTATTTTATAGCCAATTCTGCTTTCAATGAGCGAAATAGCATATAGCTTTTACTTTGATGACACCAATGACACCAGTGTGTGTGTCTCTCTCTCTCTCTCTCTCTCTGTCTCTCTCCCCAGGTATGCGTGTGTGTGTGTCTCTCCCCTTCTGTGTGTGTGTGTGTGTGTGTGTCTCCCCTGCTGTGTATGGGTGTGTCTCTCTCTCCCCTTGTGTGTGTGTGTGTGTCTTCCCTGGTGTGTGTGTGTCTCTCTCTCCCCTGTGTGTGTGTGTGTGTGTGTGTGTGTGTGTCTCTCTCTCCCCTGGTGTGTGTGTGTGTGTGTGTGTCTCTCTCTCCTGGTGTGTGTCTCTCTCTCCCCTGGTGTGTGTGTGTGTGTGTCTCACCTTGTGTGTGTCTCTCTCTCCCCTGGTGTGTGTATCTCTCTCCTGGTGTGTGTCTCTCTCTCTCCCCTGGTGTCTCTCTCTCCCCTGGTGTGTGTGTGTGTGTGTCTCACCTTGTGTGTGTCTCTCTCTCCCCTGGTGTGTGTATCTCTCTCCTGGTGTGTGTCTCTCTCTCTCCCCTGGTGTGTGTCTCTCTCTCCTGGTGTGTGTCTCTCTCTCTCCTGGTGTGTGTCTCTCTCTCCTGGTGTGTGTCTCTCTCTCTCCCCTGGTACCCTCTCTCCCATGGTGTCTCTCTCTCCTGATGTGTCTCTCTCTCCGTCCTGGGGTGTCTCTCTCTCCTTACCAATGACTTTTTTAGCCATTGATAACAGCGCCGAGACACACACCAGGAGAGAGAGAGAGACACACCAGGAGAGAGAGACACCAGGGGAGAGAGGGTACCAGGGGAGAGAGAGAGACACACACCAGGAGAGAGAGACACACACCAGTGGGGAGAGAGGGACACACACACACACCAGGGGAGACACACACACACACACCAGGGGAGAGAGAAAGAGAGGGAGAGACTCCCACCAGGAGAAACACACACACACACACACACACACCAGGGGAGAGAGAAAGAGAGAGAGACACACCAGGAGAGAGAGACACACTGAGAGAAAGAGAGACACACCAGGAAGGACACACAAGGAGTGAGAGACATACACCAGTGGAGAGAGAGAGACACACACACACACACACACCAGGGGAGAGAGAAAGAGAGAGAGACACACCAGGGGAGAGAGACACACACACACACCAGGGGAGAGAGAGAGAGAGAGAAACCAGGAGAGAGACACACACCATTGGGGAGAGAGAGACACACCAGGTGAGAGAGACACCAGGGGGGAGAGAGACACACCAGGAGAGAGAGACACACCAGGAGAGAGAGACACACACACACCAGGGTTGAGAGAGAGACATACACCAACATGTCCCCTGTGCCCACACTGTATTTTGTGCCAGTGGTGAAATATTGAAAAAGCAATTTATTTTACAAACAAGCAACAGAATTGCAGTGGGATGATTTCGGGGAAAGTTTTGCTGATACTTAAATTACCTTTCTTTACCGCATCACAGCCCCACTAACTGATGATAATAATTCAGGGAGAAAGTGTCAGGATTGATAGGTATTCATTGTAATACTAACATAGCTAACAGAATTCACTATCAGAATTTAAATAAAAAATGGATCAAGCTTGATCCTTACTCCCCGAATTATTATCATGGTTGTATCATTTCATGGGTCTGTGATGATGACAAAACTATCCCCTAATTCATCACACTGTCATTTCTTTGTTTGTAAAATCGATCGCTTTTTCACTATTTTATAGCCAATTCTGCTTTCAATGAGCGAAATAGCATATAGCTTTTACTTTGATGACACCAATGACACCAGTGTGTGTGTCTCTCTCTCTCTCTCTCTCTGTCTCTCTCCCCAGGTATGCGTGTGTGTGTGTCTCTCCCCTTCTGTGTGTGTGTGTGTGTGTGTCTCCCCTGCTGTGTATGGGTGTGTCTCTCTCTCCCCTTGTGTGTGTGTGTGTGTGTCTTCCCTGGTGTGTGTGTGTCTCTCTCTCCCCTGTGTGTGTGTGTGTGTGTGTGTGTGTGTGTCTCTCTCTCCCCTGGTGTGTGTGTGTGTGTGTGTGTCTCTCTCTCCTGGTGTGTGTCTCTCTCTCCCCTGGTGTGTGTGTGTGTGTGTCTCACCTTGTGTGTGTCTCTCTCTCCCCTGGTGTGTGTATCTCTCTCCTGGTGTGTGTCTCTCTCTCTCCCCTGGTGTCTCTCTCTCCCCTGGTGTGTGTGTGTGTGTGTCTCACCTTGTGTGTGTCTCTCTCTCCCCTGGTGTGTGTATCTCTCTCCTGGTGTGTGTCTCTCTCTCTCCCCTGGTGTGTGTCTCTCTCTCCTGGTGTGTGTCCCTCTCTCCTGGTGTGTGTCTCTCTCTCCTGGTGTGTGTCTCTCTCTCTCCCCTGGTACCCTCTCTCCCATGGTGTCTCTCTCTCCTGGTGTGTCTCTCTCTCCGTCCTGGGGTGTCTCTCTCTCCTTACCAATGACTTTTTTAGCCATTGATAACAGCGCCGAGACACACACCAGGAGAGAGAGAGAGACACACCAGGAGTGAAAGACATATACCAGTGGGGAGAGAGGGACACACACACACACCAGGGGAGAGAGAAAGAGAGGGAGAGACTCACACCAGGAGAGACACACACACACACACACACACCAGGGGAGACACACACACACACCAGGGGAGAGAGAAAGAGAGGGAGAGACTCACACCAGGAGAGACACACACACACACACACACACACACACACACCAGGGGAGAGAGAAAGAGAGAGAGACACACACACACCAGGGGGGGGGAGAGAGAAACCAGGAGAGATATACACCAGTGGGGAGAGAGACACACCAGGTGAGAGAGAGACACCAGGGTGGAGAGAGAGACACGCACACCAGGGGAGTACACACCAGGCACCCCTGGTGTGTGTCTTTCTCACTTGGCGTGTCTCTCTCTCTCCATGTGTGTCTCTCTCTCTCTCTGTCTCTCTCCACAGGTATGCGTGTGTGTGTGTGTGTCTCCCCTGCTGTGTATGGGTGTGTCTCTCTCTCCCCTTGTGTGTCTGTGTGTGTGTCTTCCCTGGTGTGTGTGTGTCTCTCTCTCCCCTGTGTGTGTGTGTGTGTGTCTCTCTCTCTCCCCTGGTGTGTGTGTGTGTGTCTCACCTTGTGTGTGTGTCTCTCTCTCTCCCCTGGTGTCTCTCTCTCTCCCCTGGTGTGTGTGTGTGTGTCTCACCTTGTGTGTGTCTCTCTCTCCCCTGGTGTGTGTCTCTCTCTCCTGGTGTGTGTCTCTCTCTCTCCCCTGGTGTGTGTCTCTCTCTCTCCCCTGGTACCCTCTCTCCCCTGGTGTCTCTCTCTCCTGGTGTGTCTCTCTCTCCGTCCTGGGGTGTCTCTCTCTCCTTACCAATGACTTTTTTAGCCATTGATAACAGCGCCGAGACACACACCAGGAGAGAGAGAGAGACACCAGGGGAGAGAGGGTACCAGGGGAGAGAGCGAGACACACACCAGGAGAGAGAGACACACACCAGTGGGGAGAGAGGGACACACACACACACCAGGGGAGACACACACACACACACCAGGGGAGAGAGAAAGAGAGGGAGAGACTCACACCAGGAGAGACACACACACACACACACACACACACACCAGGGGAGAGAGAAAGAGAGAGAGACACACACACACCAGGGGGGGGGGGGAGAGAAACCAGGAGAGATATACACCAGTGGGGAGAGAGAGACACACCAGGTGAGAGAGAGACACCAGGGTGGAGAGAGAGACACGCACACCAGGGGAGCACACACCAGGCACCCCTGGTGTGTGTCTTTCTCACTTGGTGTGTCTCTCTCTCTCCATGTGTGTCTCTCTCTCCACCCTGGGGTGTCTCTCTCTCCTTACCAATGACTTTTACCCATTGATAACAGCGCCGAGACACACACCAGGAGAGAGAGACACACCAAGAGAAAGAGAGACACACCAGGACACACCAGGAGTGAGAGACATACACCAGTGGAGAGAGAGAGACACACACACACACCAGGGGAGAGAGAAAGAGAGAGAGACACACCAGGAGAGAGAGACACACTGAGAGAAAGAGAGAAACACCAGGACACACAAGGAGTGAGAGACATACACCAGTGGAGAGAGAGAGACACACACACACACACACACCAGGGGAGAGAGAAAGAGAGAGAGACACACCAGGGGAGAGAGACACACACACACACCAGGGGAGAGAGAGAGAGAGAGAAACCAGGAGAGAGACACACACCATTGGGGAGAGAGAGACACACCAGGTGAGAGAGACACCAGGGGGGAGAGAGACACACCAGGAGAGAGAGACACACCAGGAGAGGGAGACACCAGGGGGGAGACAGAGACACACACACCAGGGTTGAGAGAGAGACATACACCAACATGGCCCCTGTGCCCACACTGTATTTTGTGCCAGTGGTGAAATATTGAAAAAGCAATTTATTTTACAAACAAGCAACAGAATTGCAGTGGGATGATTTCGGGGAAAGTTTTGTTGATACTTAAATTACCTTTCTTTACCGCATCACAGCCCCACTAACTGATGATAATAATTCAGGGAGAAAGTGTCAGGATTGATAGGTATTCATTGTAATACTAACATAGCTAACAGAATTCACTATCAGAATTTAAATAAAAAATGGATCAAGCTTGATCCTTACTCCCTGAATTATTATCATGGTTGTATCATTTCATGGGTCTGTGATGATGACAAAACTATCCCCTAATTCATCACACTGTCATTTCTTTGTTTGTAAACTCGATCGCTTTTTCACTATTTTATAGCCAATTCTGCTTTCAATGAGCAAAATAGCATATAGCTTTTACTTTGATGACACCAGTGTGTGTGTGTGTGTGTGTGTGTCTCTCTCTCTCTCCGTCTCTCTCCCCAGGTATGTGTGTGTGTGTGTGTGTGTGTGTGTCTCCCCTGGTGTGTGTTTGTGTCTCTCTTTCCCCTGGTGTGCGTGTGTGTGTGTGTGTGTGTGTCTCTCTCCCCTGGTGTGTGTGTGTGTGTCTCTGACCCCTGGTGTGTGCGTGTGTGTGTGTTTGTGTGTCTCTCTCTCCCCTGGTGTGTGTGTTTGTGTGTGTGTCTCCCCTTCTGTGTGTGGGTGTCTCATCTGGTGTCTGTCTCTGAAAGAGTGGTGTGTGTGTTTCTCTCTTCCCTGGTGTGTGTGTGTGTGTGTGTGTGTGTCTCACCTGGTGTTTGTCTCTCACTCCTGGCGTGTCTCTCTCTCTCCTGTTGTTCGTCTCTCTCTGCTGGTGCGTGTCTCTCTCTCCACTGGTGAGAGAGAGACACATCAAATCAAATTCTGTTAGTATTGAAAATAAAATATCCTTACTCGCTGAATTATTGTCACACACACACACAAACCAGGTGAGAGAGAAAGAGTGGTGTGTGTGTCTCTCTCTCTTCCCTGGTGTGTGTGTGTGTGTGTGTCTCACCTGGTGTTTGTCTCTCACTCCTGGCGTGTCTCTCTCTCTCCTGGTGTTCGTCTCTCTCTGCTGGTGCGTGTCTCTCTCTACTGGTGAGAGAGAGAAACATCAAATCAAATTCTGTTAGTATTGAAAATAAAATATCCTTACTCCCTGAATTATTGTCACACACACACACACGCACACAAACCAGGGGAGAGAGAAAGAGTGGTGTGTGTGTCTCTCTCTCTTCCCTGGTGTGTCATCCCTGGTGTGTGTGTGTGTGTGTGTGTGTGTGTCTCTCACCTGTTGTTTGTCTCTCACTCCTGGCGTGTCTTCTCTGGTGTGTGTGTGTGTGTGTGTGTGTGTGAGTCTCACCTGGTGTTTGTCTCTCACTCCTGGCGTGTCTCTCTCTCTCCTGGTGTTCGTCTCTCTCTGCTGGTGCGTGTCTCTCTCTCCGCTGGTGAGAGAGAAAAACATCAAATCAATTTCTGTTAGTAATAACAATAAAATATCCTTACTCCCTGAATTATCACACACACAAACCAGGGGAGAGAGAAAGAGTGGTGTGTGTGTCTCTCTCTTCCCTGGTGTGTGTGTGTGCGTGTGTGTGTGTGTGTGTCTCACCTGGTGTTTGTCTCTCACTCCTGGCGTGTCTCTCTCTCTCCTGGTGTTCGTCTCTCTCTGCTGGTGCGTGTCTCTCCCTCCACTGGTGAGACAGAGACAGATCAAATCAAATTCTGTTAGTAATAACAATAAAATATCCTTACTCCCTGAATTATTATCACACACACAAACACACACACGCACACAAACCAGGGGAGAGAGAAAGAGTGGTGTGTGTGTCTCTCTCTTCCCTGGTGTGTGTGTGTGCGTGTGTGTGTGTGTGTGTGTGTGTCTCACCTGGTGTTTGTCTCTCACTCCTGGCGTGTCTCTATCTCTCCTGGTGTTCGACTCTCTCTGCTGGTGCGTGTCTCTCTCTCCACTGGTGAGAGAGAAAAACATCAAATCAAATTCTGTTAGTATTGAAAATAAAATATCCTTACTCCCTGAATTATTGTTACACACACACACACACAAACCAGGGGAGAGAGAAAGAGTGGTGTGTGTGTCTCTCTCTTCCCTGGTGTGTGTGTGTGCGTGTGTCTCACCTGGTGTTTGTCTGTCACTCCTGGCGTGTCTCTCTCTCTCCTGGTGCTCGTCTCTCTCTGCTGGTGCGTGTCTCTCCCTCCACTGGTGAGACAGAGACAGATCAAATCAAATTCTGTTAGTAATAACAATAAAATATCCTTACTCCCTGAATTATTATCACACACACAAACACACACACGCACACAAACCAGGGGAGAGAGAAAGAGTGGTGTGTGTGTCTCTCTCTCTTCCCTGGTATGTGTGTGTGTGCGTGTGTGTGTGTGTGTGTGTCTCACCTGGTGTTTGTCTCTCACTCCTGGCGTGTCTCTCTCTCTCTCCTGGTGTTCGACTCTCTCTGCTGGTGCGTGTCTCACTCTCCACTGGTGAGAGAGAAAAACATCAAATCAAATTCTGTTAGTATTGAAAATAAAATATCCTTACTCCCTGAATTATTGTTACACACACACACACACAAACCAGGTGAGAGAGAAAGAGTGGTGTGTGTGTCTCTCTCTCTTCCCTGGTGTGTTTTCGCTGGTATGTGTGTGTGTGTGTGTGTGTGTGTGTGTGTGTCTCTCACCTGTTGTTTGTCTCTCACTCCTGGCGTGTCTTCCCTGGTGTGTGTGTGTGTGTCTCACCTGGTGTTTGTCTCTCACTCCTGGCGTGTCTCTCTCCCTCCTGGTGTTTGTCTCTCTCTGCTGGTGCGTGTCTCTCTCTCCACTGGTGAGAGAGAAACATCAAATCAATTTCTGTTAGTAATAACAATAAAATATCCTTACTCCCTGAATTATTATCACACACACAAACCAGGGGAGAGAGAAAGAGTGGTGTGTGTGTCTCTGTCTTCCCTGGTGTGTGTGTGTGCGTGTGTGTGTGTGTGTGTCTCACCTGGTGTTTGTCTCTCACTCCTGGCGTGTCTCTCTCTCTCCTGGTGTTCGTCTCTCTCTGCTGCTCAAATTCTGTTAGTATTGAAAATCCTTACTCCCTGAATTATTGTCACACACACACACACAAACCAGGGGAGAGAGAAAGAGTGGTGTGTGTGTCTCTCTCTTCCCTGGTGTGTGTGTGTGCGTGTGTGTGTGTGTGTGTGTGTCTCACCTGGTGTTTGTCTCTCACTCCTGGCGTGTCTCTCTCTCTCCTGGTGTTCGTCTCTCTCTGCTGGTGCGTGTCTCTCTCTCCACTGGTGAGAGAGAGAAACATCAAATCAAATTCTGTTAGTATTGAAAATAAAATATCCTTACTCCCTGAATTATTGTCACACACACACACACAAACCAGGGGAGAGAGAAAGAGTGGTGTGTGTGTCTCTCTCTTCCCTGGTGTGTGTGTGTGTGTGTGTGTATTTTACAAACAAGCAACAGAATTGCAGTGGGATGATTTCGGGGAACGTTTTGCTGATACTTAAATTACCTTTCTTTACCGCATCACAGCCCCACTAACTGATGATAATAATTCAGGGAGAAAGTGTCAGGATTGATAGGTATTCATTGTAATACTAACATAGCTAACAGAATTCACTATCAGAATTTAAATAAAAAATGGATCAAGCTTGATCCTTACTCCCTGAATTATTATCATGGTTGTATCATTTCATGGGTCTGTGATGATGACAAAACTATCCCCTAATTCATCACACTGTCATTTCTTTGTTTGTAAACTCGATCGCTTTTTCACTATTTTATAGCCAATTCTGCTTTCAATGAGCGAAATAGCATATAGCTTTTACTTTGATGATACCAGTGTGTGTGTGTGTGTGTGTCTCTCTCTCTCTCCGTCTCTCTCCCCAGGTATGTGTGTGTGTGTGTGTGTGTGTGTGTCTCCCCTGGTGTGTGTTTGTGTCTCTCTTTCCCCTGGTGTGTGTGTCTCTCCCCTGGTGTGTGTGTGTGTGTCTCTCACCCCTGGTGTGTGTGTGTGTGTGTGTGTGTGTGTCTCACCTGGTGTTTGTCTCTCACTCCTGGCGTGTCTCTCTCTCTCCTGGTGTTCGTCTCTCTCTGCTGGTGCGTGTCTCTCTCTCCACTGGTGAGACAGACATCAAATCAAATTCTGTTAGTATTGAAAATAAAATATCCTTACTCCCTGAATTATTGTCACACACACACACAAACCAGGGGAGAAAGAAAGAGTGGTGTGTGTCTCTCTCCCCTGGTGTGTGTGTGTGTGTCTCTCACCCCTGGTGTGTGTGTGTGTGTGTCTCTCTCTCTCCCCTGGTGTGTGTGTTTGTGTGTGTGTCTCCCCTTCTGTGTGTGGGTGTCTCACCTGGTGTCTGTCTCTGAAAGAGTGGTGTGTGTGTCTCTCTCTCTCCTGGTGTTCGTCTCTCTGCTGGTGCGTGTCTCTCTCTCCACTGGTGAGAGAGAAAAACATCAAATCAATTTCTGTTAGTAATAAGAATAAAATATCCTTACTCCCTGAATTATTATCACACACACAAACCAGGGGAGAGAGAAAGAGTGGTGTGTGTGTCTCTCTCTTCCCTGGTGTGTGTGTGTGTGTGTGTGTCTCACCTGGTGTTTGTCTCTCACTCCTGGCGTGTCTCTCTCTCTCCTGGTGTTCGTCTCTCTGCTGGTGCGTGTCTCTCTCTCCACTGGTGAGACAGAGACAGATCAAATCAAATTCTGTTAGTAATAACAATAAAATATCCGTATTCTCTGAATTATTATCACACACACAAACACACACACGCACACAAACCAGGGGAGAGAGAAAGAGTGGTGTGTGTGTCTCTCTCTCTTCCCTGGTATGTGTGTGTGTGCGTGTGTGTGTGTGTGTGTGTCTCACCTGGTGTTTGTCTCTCACTCCTGGCGTGTCTCTCTCTCTCCTGGTGTTTGACTCTCTGCTGGTGCGTGTCTCTCTCTCCACTGGTGAGAGAGAAAAACATCAAATCAAATTCTGTTAGTATTGAAAATAAAATATCCTTACTCCCTGAATTATTGTCACACACACACACACAAACCAGGGGAGAGAGAAAGAGTGGTGTGTGTGTCTCTCTTCCCTGGTGTGTGTGTGTGTGTGTGTGTGTCTCACCTGGTGTTTGTCTCTCACTCCTGGCGTGTCTCTCTCTCTCCTGGTGTTCGTCTCTCTCTGCTGGTGCGTGTCTCTCTCTCCACTGGTGAGAGAGAAAAACATCAAATCAATTTCTGTTAGTAATAACAATAAAATATCCTTACTCCCTGAATTATTGTCACACACACAAACCAGGGGAGAGAGAAAGAGTGGTGTGTGTGTCTCTCTCTTCCCTGGTGTATGTGTGTGCGTGTGTGTGTGTGTGTGTCTCACCTGGTGTTTGTCTCTCACTCCTGGCGTGTCTCTCTCTCTCCTGGTGTTCGTCTCTCTCTGCTGGTGCGTGTCTCTCTCTCCACTGGTGAGACAGAGACAGATCAAATCAAATTCTGTTAGTAATAACAATAAAATATCCTTACTCCCTGAATTATTATCACACACACAAACACACACACGCACACAAACCAGGGGAGAGAGAAAGAGTGGTGTGTGTGTCTCTCTCTTCCCTGGTGTGTGTGTGTGCGTGTGTCTCACCTGGTGTTTGTCTCTCACTCCTGGCGTGTCTCTCTCTCTCTCCTGGTGTTCGACTCTCTCTGCTGGTGCGTGTCTGTCTCTCCACTGGTGAGAGAGAGAAACATCAAATCAAATTCTGTTAGTATTGAAAATAAAATATCCTTACTCCCTGAATTATTGTCACACACACGCACACAAACCAGGGGAGAGAGAAAGAGTGGTGTGTGTGTCTCTCTCTTTTCCCTGGTGTGTCTTCCCTGGTATGTGTGTGTGTGTGTGTGTGTGTGTCTCACCTGTTGTATGTCTCTCACTCCTGGCGTGTCTCTCTCTCTCCTGGTGTTCGTCTCTCTCTGCTGGTGCGTGTCTCTCTCTCCACTGGTGAGAGAGAAAAACATCAAATCAATTTCTGTTAGTAATAAGAATAAAATATCCTTACTCCCTGAATTATTATCACACACACAAACCAGGGGAGAGAGAAAGAGTGGTGTGTGTGTCTCTCTCTTCCCTGGTGTGTGTGTGTGTGTGTGTGTCTCACCTGGTGTTTGTCTCTCACTCCTGGCGTGTCTCTCTCTCTCCTGGTGTTCGTCTCTCTGCTGGTGCGTGTCTCTCTCTCCACTGGTGAGACAGAGACAGATCAAATCAAATTCTGTTAGTAATAACAATAACATATCCGTATTCCCTGAATTATTATCACACACACAAACACACACACGCACACAAACCAGGGGAGAGAGAAAGAGTGGTGTGTGTGTCTCTCTCTCTTCCCTGGTATGTGTGTGTGTGCGTGTGTGTGTGTGTGTGTCTCACCTGGTGTTTGTCTCTCACTCCTGGCGTGTCTCTCTCTCTCCTGGTGTTCGACTCTCTCTGCTGGTGCGTGTCTCTCTCTCCACTGGTGAGAGAGAAAAACATCAAATCAAATTCTGTTAGTATTGAAAATAAAATATCCTTACTCCCTGAATTATTGTTGCACACACACACACAAACCAGGGGAGAGAGAAAGAGTGGTGTGTGTGTCTCTCTCTCTTCCCTGGTGTGTCTTCCCTGGTATGTGTGTGTGTGTGTGTGTGTGTGTGTCTCTCACCTGTTGTTTGTCTCTCACTCCTGGCGTGTCTTCCCTGGTGTGTGTGTGTGTGTGTGTGTGTCTCACCTGGTGTTTGTCTCTCACTCCTGGCGTGTCTCTCTCTCTCCTGGTGTTCGTCTCTCTCTGCTGGTGCGTGTCTCTCTCTCCACTGGTGAGAGAGAAAAACATCAAATCAATTTCTGTTAGTAATAACAATAAAATATCCTTACTCCCTGAATTATTATCACACACACAAACCAGGGGAGAGAGAAAGAGTGGTGTGTGTGTCTCTCTCTTCCCTGGTGTGTGTGTGTGCGTGTGTGTGTGTGTGTGTCTCACCTGGTGTTTGTCTCTCACTCCTGGCATGTCTCTCTCTCTCTCCTGGTGTTCGTCTCTCTCGCCTGGTGAGAGAGAGAAACATCAAATCAAATTCTGTTAGTATTGAAAATAAAATATCCTTACTCGCGTTGTCACACACACGCACACAAACCAGGGGAGAGAGAAAGAGTGGTGTGTGTGTCTCTCTCTTCCCTGGTGTGTGTGTGTGTGTGTGTGTCTCACCTGGTGTTTGTCTCTCACTCCTGGCGTGTCTCTCTCTCTCTCCTGGTGCGTGTCTCTCTCTCCACTGGTGAGACAGAGACAGATCAAATCAAATTCTGTTAGTAATAACAATAAAATATCCTTACTCCCTGAATTATTATCTCACACACACACACACAAACCAGGTGAGAGAGAAAGAGTGGTGTGTGTGTCTCTCTCTCTTCCCTGGTGTGCGTGTGTGTGTGTGTGTGTGTGTCTCACCTGGTGTTTGTCTCTCACTCCTGGTGTTTGTCTCTCTCCACTGGTGAGAGAGAGACACATCAAATCAAATTCTGTTAGTATTGAAAATAAAATATCCTTACTCCCTGAATTATTGTCACACACACACAAACCAGGGAAGAGAGAAAAAGTGGTGTGCGTGTCCCTCTCTCTTCCCTGGTGTGTCTTCCCTGGTGTGTGCGTGTGTGTGTCTCTCTCTCTCCTTACCAAACCAGACAGAGACACACCAAGAGAAAGAGAGACACACCAGGAGTGAGAGACATACACCAGTCGAGAGAGAGAGAGAGACACACACACACACACACACACCAGGGGAGAGAGAAAGAGAGAGAGACACACCAGGGGAGAGAGACACACACACACACCAGGGGGGAGAGAGAGAGAGAGAAACCAGGAGAGAGACATACACCATTGGGGAGAGAGAGACACACCAGGTGAGAGAAACACACACACACCAGGTGAGAGAGAGACACCAGGGGGGAGAGAGAGAGACACACCAGGTGAGAGAGAGACACCAGGAGAGACCGAGACACCAGGGGGGGGACAGAGACACACAAACCAGGGGAGAGAGAAAGAGTGGTGTGTGTGTCTCTCTCTTCCCTGGTGTGTGTGTGTGTGTGTGTATTTTACAAACAAGCAACAGAATTGCAGTGGGATGATTTCAGGGAAAGTTTTGCTGATACTTAAATTACCTTTCTTTACCGCATCACAGCCCCACTAACTGATGATAATAATTCAGGGAGAAAGTGTCAGGATTGATAGGTATTCATTGTAATACTAACATAGCTAACAGAATTCACTATCAGAATTTAAATAAAAAATGGATCAAGCTTGATCCTTACTCCCCGAATTATTATCATGGTTGTATCATTTCATGGGTCTGTGATGATGACAAAACTATCCCCTAATTCATCACACTGTCATTTCTTTGTTTGTAAACTCGATCGCTTTTTCACTATTTTATAGCCAATTCTGCTTTCAATGAGCGAAATAGCATATAGCTTTTACTTTGATGACAACAATGACACCAGTGTGTGTGTGTGTCTCTCTCTCTCTGTCTCTCTCCCGAGGTGTGTGTGTGTGTGTGTCTCTCTCTCTCCCCTGGTGTGTGTGTGTCTCTCTCCCCAGGTGTGTGTGTACGTGTGTGTGTGTGTGTGTGTGTCTCTATCTCTCCCCTAGTGTGTGTGCGTGGTGTGTGTCTCCCCTGGTGTATGTGTGTCTCTTTCTCTTCCCTGGTGTGTGTGTGTGTGTCTCTCTCCCCTTATGTGTCTTCACTGGTGTGTGTGTGTGTATGTGTGTCTCTCTCCCTCCCCTGGTGTGTGTGTGTGTGTGTGTGTGTGTGTGTGTGTGCATGTCTCTCTCTATATCTCCCCTGGTGTGTGTGTGTGTGTGTGTGTGTGTCTCAACTGGTGTGTGTCTCTCTCTCTCCCCTGGTGTGTCTCTCTCTCTCCTGGTGTGTGTTTCTCTCTCCACTGGTGTATGTCTCTCTCTCTGCTGGTGTCTCTCTCTCTCTCCCCTGGTGTCGCTCTCCTCTGGTGTCTCTCTCTCTCTCTCTCCCCTGGTATCTCTCTCTCTCTCTCCCCTGGTGTCTGTCTCTCCCACCTGGTGTGAGATAGCCACAGAAAAACCGCCCCATATACTCCAAAACAGAGACACCAGAGGGAGAGACAGTTCTAAATCTGTTAGTACTGAAAATAAAATACCTATCTACCTTGATCCTTACTACCTGAATTATTATCATGGTTGTATAATTTCATCGGTCTCTGATGATAACAAATCTATCTCCTAATTCATCACACTGTCATTCCTTTGCATGTCAATTGCTTTTTCAATATTCCATAGCCAATTCTGCTTACAATGAAAGAAATAGCATGTAGCTTTAATTTTGACACGCCAAACTGTCAAAGCTGTGACAGTTGTGCGTTTGTTTTTTTGGCGTCCTCAAAATAAAAGGTCCATGCTATGTTGACACACAGAATTGACTGTCAAATATTGAAAAAGCACTTGATTTTACACGGAACAGAATTACAGTGTGATGATTTCAGGAACGTTTTGCTGATACTTAAATTACCTTTCTTTACCGCATCACAGCCCTACTAACTGATACAACTATGACAGTAATTCAGGGATCAGGATTTTAATACTAACATAGCTAACAGAATTTACTTTTATCGTATTGGCAGCAAAACAGCGATAGATAGGTCTTCGTGACAGGTAACGTTAAGCTTGTTATGTCCGTTAATTTACTATAATGTCAACTTGATTAGCTGTGTGCGCGCGCGAGTGTGTGCGTATTTGAGACAGCTTGTGCAGACGTCTCCCGATACGTCGTTTGAGCATAAATACCTCAGTGTCGTCCGACACTTTTCGTAAGACACCTGTCGACACTTGTCTTATAACCATAAACAGCCTTAAGGCATTACAAGCCGAATTTAGGTCAGGCAGTCACTCACTCAGTCAGGTAACACTAGTCAGATGTCGCTTCGTGAGATGGCCTCTAGAGAGCGTCTTTGACTAGATGGCCTGTCGCCTATGGGCTAAATGCCACTACACTGCAACTAAATACGGTTGTCGCTCCACATTGGAGCTTAAATAGCATAAGCATGTAGCTTTAATTTTGACACGCCAAGCTCTTGAAACGCGTGTCAAAGCTGTGAGAGTTGTACGTTTGTTCTTTTGGCGCCCTCAAAATAAAAGTCCCATGCTATGTTGAGGAGCCAAGGTTAGGTTAGCTTACCTTGTTACCGGTCGTAGGGTGTCCAATGGGTGTGTTCCTGTCTCCTTCCATGAGTTATCCTGTCCATAACGCATTCTGCCCGAATCTTCTGACAGAGTGCGGGCCCCTGTTGTTAACATTGTAATATATAGGCTGAATGCTGAGAGTTGTGACGTCACTGCATACGTCATGAATAATCCAATATGACGCCCGGAGTTCCAAGTTCTAGAGCTCAACAGTGACCGCCCACTTTTGAACGGCTCCGGTTCCAGGAAGTGAATTTCCCATTCATTCCTCCATTGACGTTTCAGAAAATCCTTATATAAAGAGTTTTAAGCCTGTAACCAAGCCAACCAACTACGAGATGAATCGTGACCATAAAAACATTTAATTCGGAGCAAAAAAAAAATTGGAAAACAGAAAAAAAGGCAGTTTTTTTTTTTGTTTTTTTTTCGTTTTCCATTTTTTTGTTTTTTTGCTCTGAGGCTACACCATAGACTGTAAAAAATATGGACGTAGTGAGTGTGACGTCACCCATAGGTTTCTGAAGGGCCGTTTTGAAGCCAAAAGTTGGGGTTCACGAGCGCCGCCATGTTGACATTTTTTGGAGCTGGAGGAGCCAGAGCGAACCCGGGGGTTTCTGCTTACAATGAAAGAAATAGCATGTAGCTTTAATTTTGACACGCCAAACTGTCAAAGCTGTGACAGTTGTGCGTTTGTTTTTTTGGCGTCCTCAAAATAAAAGGTCCATGCTATGTTGACTTTGAAAAACACACAGAATTGACTGTCAAATATTGAAAAAGCACTTGATTTTACACGGAACAGAATTACAGTGTGATGATTTCAGGAACGTTTTGCTGATACTTAAATTACCTTTCTTTACCGCATCACAGCCCTACTAACTGATACAACTATGACAGTAATTCAGGGATCAGGATTTTAATACTAACATAGCTAACAGAATTTACTTTGATCGTATTGGCAGCAAAACAGCGATAGATGGGTCTTCGTGACAGGTAACGTTAAGCTTGTTATGTCCGTTAATTTACTATAATGTCAACTTGATTAGCTGTGTGTGCGCGCGCGCGTGTGCGTATTTGAGACAGCTTGTGCAGACGTCTCCCGATACGTCGTTTGAGCATAAATGCCTCAGTGTCGTCCGACACTTTTCGTAAGACACCTGTCGACACTTGTCTTATAACCATAAACAGCCTTAAGGCATTACAAGCCGAATTTAGGTCAGGCAGTCACTCACTCAGTCAGGTAACACTAGTCAGATGTCGCTTCGTGAGATGGCCTCTAGAGAGCGTCTTTGACTAGATGGCCTGTCGCCTATGGGCTAAATGCCACTACACTGCAACTAAATACAGTTGTCGCTCCACATTGGAGCTTAAATAGCATAAGCATGTAGCTTTAATTTTGACACGCCAAGCTCTTGAAACGCGTGTCAAAGCTGTGAGAGTTGTACGTTTGTTCTTTTGGCGCCCTCAAAATAAAAGTCCCATGCTATGTTAAGGAGCCAAGGTTAGGTTAGCTTACCTTGTTACCGGTCGTAGGGTGTCCAATGGGTGTGTTCCTGTCTCCTTCCATGAGTTATCCTGTCCATAACGCATTCTGCCCGAATCTTCAGACAGAGTGCGCCCCTGTTGTTAACATTGTAATATATAGGCTGAATGCTGAGAGTTGTGACGTCACTGCATACGTCATGAATAATCCAATATGACGCCCGGAGTTCCAAGTTCTAGAGCTCAACAGTGACCGCCCACTTTTGAACGGCTCCGGTTCCAGGAAGTGAATTTCCCATTCATTCCTCCATTGACGTTTCAGAAAATCCTTATGTAAAGAGTTTTAAGCCTGTAACCAAGCCAACCAACTACGAGATGAATCGTGACCATAAAAACATTTGATTCGGAGCAACAAAAAAAATTGGAAAACAGAAAAAAAGGCAGTTTTTTTTTTGTTTTTTTTTCGTTTTCCATTTTTTTTGTTTTTTTGCTCTGAGGCTACACCATAGACTGTAAAAAATATGGACGTAGTGAGTGTGACGTCACCCATAGGTTTCTGAAGGGCCGTTTTGAAGCCAAAAGTTGGGGTTCACGAGCGCCGCCATGTTGACATTTTTTGGAGCTGGAGCAGCCAGAGCGAACCCGGGGGTTTCCCGCAGCGCCGCCTGCTATTGGTCCGTGATCGGCGACCTGCGCGATCACTTGACAGGCGACCTGTCAGTCACTCGGAAAACTACCCCGTTTAATAACCGTTATATCCCGTTAATGACGCAATTGTTGTGGAAATTGCCATACGGACACATATTAGAAGAAGTTAAATTAGCTACTGAGACCATAATCTTTTGTCGAAAAAAATTATTGACTTTATATTTTGAGTGAGAAGTTGAGCTGTTGTCCCATAGACATGAATGGAGTTGGGCGGGATTTAGAGTCTTTTTGGAGCCGATCCTAGTGGACGTTAGAGGAACTGCAGCTTTCAACCACTTCCTTCAGCTTCCTGCAGCTTTCAACCGCTTCAAAATTCACCCGTGGTTTTGGCTGCTTGGGCTACACCTTGACTACATAGGCTACTACAAATATTATGATGCTGTCTTTCACATAAAAAAAACAATTATATGGACAATTTGCATAAATGCACAGCTTACCAAAACTGTTTAAGGAGCCAAGCCTATATTGGCTCCTTAAACTATCTCTACTGTAAATCTTCATACTGTAGGTTTCTGATCACTGTAGATGATAATTATTTACATCTTTGTTTAGTGTAGCCTAATATAGCCTAGTTCCTTGAATTAAAAAAAATCACAATGTTTTGTTCATGTAAGTTAACGTTAGTAACGTTACACGTAGCTACACTGCTGGCGTGTCCGTGGATGAATAGAATAGCTGTGTGTAGGCTATCCACACTGTAACGTAACGTTAACGAGCGAGTAAGCTGCTGTTCGGCATAACAGGTGTAGAAGCCAGTCCATCTATTTTCAGCTTCATTGTTAAGAAAACGTGTTTTATTCCCGAGTTCCTTGTCAAACAAAACACTCCCAACGAGCTTCTAGCTAGCTCGGCTAGCTTCCACCAATCGGAGACGTTGCCATAGAAACTTGACCTGTTCCACAGATGCGCGAGACCAGACCAGAGTGAAGTAACGTTACGCCCGATAATCTCGACGAGTAACCAGTGATTTGCGAGCATTATATTTTTTTCTTTTTTTTTTTTCTTTTTCTTTTTTTCTCAAATAGGAAATGACTTTGTAGCTTTTGGATGTTTTGAGCATTGAAGAGTCTTGCAGAATGAATCAGAATATTTCACACAACAATAAAGGTGGGATTGTTAAAACCCCATTTAAATATGAAATTCTGTTAAATGTAAGATTAGGTTAATAAGAAATTAAGCTTCATTGTTGTTGCAGATGCTTCTCTCAGTGAGTCCAAAGAACCCAATATCCATGGAGAGGCCCAAGTCATGGAGGATTTTTCTTCTCACAAGGTTGGAGATATCAGTCCAGTTCTGTAGGGACAGTCCCAGAGGAGAGGAACCAAAGTCTCATCACAAGATTTACCAAAGGAACACTCTGGGTGTAGCCTATGTTAGGGTTGTGTAAACTAAAACCATGGTAAACAATGGTAAAATTCGAAAATGATGGGTAAAATGAGTACTAATGAGCAAAATTCCTCTATCCATCTAGTGTTGCAACGAGAGTGATTCATATCAAATGTCTTTGTTGTTCCAAATAAAGTATTTCTGTCTGTGCAGCAGGCATCAACAAGACAGCATCTGTTGGTGATAATGACCAAGCTTCATGGGAATCTTGTTCATGACATAATTACAAAGTAATGGTAGATTTACACCACCTAGAGGTCTATAATATAATTCCAGACAGAGGCTGGGTTTTTAAAAAAGATTTTCATCCCTATGTTATTACTGTTGAGAGTATAAAAATCAACAAAGTTAAGGCCACCGTCCCTCCTGTAATGCATACTGACACATTTCTTTATAGGATGACTCTTATCTGTCCATGTAAGTTTAAGAGAAGATCGTCTAAACTTCTGCATATCTTTGGAGGAACATTTAAAGCTGTGGTGGCACAGTTGACAAGCCCTCTGCCTTTGGTATCAGTATCTTATCTGTCATTGAAAGGTCTCTTTAATTTCCTTTGTATATTGGAAACAATTGGATTGAAGTTTACTTCAAACTCCAACATACACAAACATACTCCAACATTGTATAGTGTCTTGACTGTCCAAAACCAAAATAATGTCTCCAATGCTTTTAGAATAAATGGATGTTTTATTGAATCAAAACAAACACATGACTGTCACTGCTAATGTATTCAGAATAGTCGAGCATGTTAAGTACCAAGCTTATGTTATAGTTAATATATTTTCCCTTCATGAAGTCAGTCATGTGATTAAGCCCTAACTGTATTCTATTGGCTAACAGAGCAGCCATCACCTTGCAGTTATCAGCAAACAGATGGGTGGCTAGTTGTCTAAAATAAGTGGATCTTTATGCGGCTTGACAAGTAATGTGATCAATCCCTGAGTGATTGGCAAGGGTGGAAGTAACTAATTACATTTACTCCAGTTACTGTAACTGAGTAGCTTTTTTGTGTACTTTTACTTGTAGTTAAGTAGGTGCTGAAGTATTGTACTTAGCTGCCTTCACATCCATTACAGAGTATAGATATTGTGGCTTTCCATGAACTGGACAATGGTAAATTGACAAATTGTGGAGCCATTCACAGTAATCTGGCTTTGTTTGTGCACTTTATTTTGTAATTTCCAAATGTTCAAATTAAAAGAATAAAAGTTTGAACTCTGTCCTCTCATCCTTTTAGAATTGCATGGAAAAGATCACACATAACAACGTTCTCTTTTCTAAGAAGTAACTCAGTAACTTTTACTCTGAGGACATTTTAAATGAGCTACTTTTTACGTTTACATTTACATTACTGTTACACCAGTACTTTTAGTTCTACCTAAGTAAAATAGCAGCAAAGTAACAGTTCTTACAGCCTACTAGAGCACATTCTAGTAGGCCTACTCTTTCCACCACTGGTGATTGGAGGCGAGCTGTCCTTTTCTCTAGTGGCAGCCGGTCAGCAGAGGGCGCCAGTGAGCCGCCCTACCTGGGCTTGCATTGGATGAAAAGGTATTTGAGTAAGTTTTCGTCGTATTCATTTAATATTTTACGGCTCTAGATTGTGTGCACTGCAGTATCTCTGCAATGAAAACCTTTAATTTAAAAGTTTCTAGATTTTTTCCTTACTCTCTCTTTTTTTCCTAACTCTCTCTTTTTTTTCTCCCTCTCTATTCCACCCACTAAGCAGTTTTCCATTGATGGGCGTTTATAGGTTAAAACCCGGCTGAATTTGGTTGAAAATAAAAAATGTAGTAATGTCAGTATCTATATAATGATTCAAAATCATTTCAATGACTATGGATGTTGAAGTGACAATGTATCGACGCCCATTGCATCTATCCATTACGCCTATGATTTAGATGTCTACTAAACTTTCACTTGTCAACCAAATTCAGATGGGTTTTAGCCTATACATTTAATCACCATTGTTTCAATGTGTGCATATTTAATAACCACTGTTCAGAATTATAAAGGGGTATACCACTGAAATTGACTTCCACATTGTTATTCTGCAAAGATATACTAGCCTACATCTCCTAAAACTGAATTTTTCTATAATTTTCTTATAATTTGTCAAGATTAAGAGAAAGTCAATCGAGCTGCACCTGGTGCATTTGATGGTCAACAAAACGTTTATTTCAAAGAACAAATTAAAAGGTGGACATTTAATGCCGTTATAATAGCATCTTCCTTGATCTCAACAACTTAAAACTAACAAGCAGCTAATAACAAAATAGCATGAAGAATTTTAGGGAAATTACTGCGGAGTAGCAACCAAAAAGAATAACCCCAAAACATATCAATGGCGTTCCCCTTTAAAGATAGGCTTTGTAATTGCACTGTCGCCTCTCTGTCGCTTTGAATAAAGTTTTCCCAGCAGCTCCCCGCCTCCTTCAGGACGGAGCGTCAGAGGAGAAGGCAGACAGACCCGAGCAGCGCTGCCTCTCATCCTAATCAATCAATCCAGCCGTAAAGTTTAGACCGTCGGAGGGGAAAACACTCCAAACTGAGTGCAATAATGCCACCGTGGACAATACTTTTGTTTTCCTTATACGGACTTCTGCATGGACAAGGTAAGATCATTTGGATAGCCTATGTATAATATTTTAACACCGCTGAAGTTTGGCACTGGGGTGCAGAATCTGAGCAAATTGCTGAGGCTGGGTTGCTGGTTTGAATGTAGATATTTTGCTTGGGAAACATTTAGCCTAATAAGATGTAGTGCAGAGTCTGAACTGTAGAGTAATATTTCTCATGGATTGCTCTAAACTATTTGCTTTTCTGGGAGTATAGGAAACGAGTTCAATTAAATCGTCCAGGTGAATTAATAATATCGGCATTCAGGAATTCTTTGGCAACCGGTCTCAATTTTAATGCAGCACTACATGTTTCTGCTCTAAATATTTCCAAACCTCATCTCACCATCCCACCCCACCCCGTGCAGAGCTGCAGCCGCCTGCTGTGGAGCAGTGCTGTCAGGATGGGAGGGATCGGGCCCAGGGAGGACAAGACTGTACAGTGCTCCCCCTCATCTCCTCCTCCCACATCTGCAGGTAGGCAACACCTGGTTTCACCAACGACCTTGTCCTCTGGAGCGGTGGTTCCCAACGTGGGGTCCGGGGCCCAGCAGGGGGTCCGTGTAGGGGGATAAAGGCCCCAGCAATTTCACTGTGATTTTACTCACTAGTGGTTAGCACAATGAGGGGATGCGTAAGAATGACTCACTGTTATCACCACCTAAAGTATAGACAGTAATACTGTTGCAATTAATATCTATTACCAAACAAAGGGTTTCATTCCAAAGTGTTAAAGTCTGTATCCATTTGGGTGAAAACAATTGCTACCTGTAATTCATCAGGAAATATTTGAAAAATATAAATTATTCTGTCTTGGAAAAATTAACTATTTTCTAAGGAAATGTCTTAAGATGACTCCTAACTTCAATTCTAACCTGTGATGTGCATAGCTTTGATGCCAGCAGTCAATATGGGAGGGTGGGTGTCATTTTTGTAAATGGTGGATATCTCATTTTGGAACCAAACCTTCTCATATGGGCTTCCTTGAGGTGCAACTATTTAAATGGGGGTCTGTGGATAAGGTGTTGGCCCCTGCTCTAGTGGCTCAACACATAATTTAACACAACAATATGACATATGCCATTTGTTGGACACTTTATCCAGTACCATGAGTGCATACAGTTTCGGCACGGGTGGCCCCAGTGGGAAAGAAACCCCTAACTCTGGCTGTGTTGGTGCATGGCTCTACCCATTGAGATTTACACAGCCATGACTGCATCAAGGGCAAGTGGATACCCATGGAGTGATACTGTGTTTATTGTTGAAGACTTAAAATGCATCATGGGATTGTAATCAAGTATGCCATAAGTTGCAGCACAGGACTGGGAAGTCTGGAAATGAAATTTGGTAGCTTCCAGGTCTTGAAAGGTCAATTTCCATCAATACACACACGTACTTGTATATTAAGTTGCGGGCAGTTTGACTATCTGCAATGCATCATACTGAACACAACAGTGAGAGAAATGAAAGTCTGGAGAATTTCTGAAATGGAAAATGTGTGGGGATCCTGCAGCAGGCGAGCAGTGGGGATCTTTAGTGTCTGTTGAAGAGCCGATGATATCTTTACAAGCAGGAAATACCCTCGGGGCTTCACAGAGCTCCGCTCAGTGCGCCGCAGCCTTCCTGCTGCAGGGGAGGATTGCCACATACTAACTACATGGTAAGTACAGGAGCTAAGTGGCCCCCTGGAGCAGTTTAACACTAAAAGGCCCTGTTTGACTGTAAGAACATGGAGGTGGTGATTGATGAAACAGAGGAACACCTGGACAACACATGGAGGCTGGTGGAAGGAACGTGCAGAGTACAGGCAGAGATAGATAGATAGATAGATAGATAGATAGATAGATAGATAGATAGATAATCCTGGGGTGGAAACAGAATGTTGTCGGTCGCATAATAAAGCATATTAAACATAAAAAGGCAATAAAAGTTCTAAAAAGCTTACACAAAGTGACCATTTGATGCATTCCCGTATTGATATACATTGACATTTCACAGTGATGTTTAAGATTGGCAGTAGGTATCTTGCTGCTGATGGTGACAGTGTCTTTCTTCATGTCAAAGCCAGGTCATTGATTGATTTTAACAGGTCAATATGCCAAGTATCTAGGTTGTAGAAACACAACATGAAGCCACTGAATCCTTTGACATCAGCTGACGAACTGTATCGGTTGTGAGTGATCATGCAGTAAACATATTTTCTCACTGCTTCTTATTCAACTCTTTCCTCCTTCCCCATATAGAGCAAACACAATAGCAAAATAACATTTGTTCTGGATTAGGTTTCATGCTAAATTTCTGCTGTTTCTTTCTCTCTGTGAACCATCCAGGATCGCCCAGGAGCAGTGCTGTGCAGCACTCGTGGGAGAAAAGCTGTGTACCAGCGGCATCATCATGGCCAGAGATCAAGGGGCTTGTGAGAGGCCTTTCTTCCAAGGAGACCCATTGGAAACCCAGGTCTCCAAGGTGGGTCCTCTCTCCAGCGTCCATATCTTATACCTCTACACCCCTAGACACTATAGGGACATAAAATGAGTATTATTCTGAGAATATCATATCTGAGATGATTATAAGATTTCTTCTCTTTTTGGACTTTGTGTGTCAACTGCCTCTCCTTATCAGCTCTCTTTCCATCTTTCCCTCTGTCTCCCTCACCCCCTCTCTCTCTCTCTCCCCCTCCCTCCCTCCTGTAGATGTGCTGTGACTGCTGTGTGTTGGGTCTGATGGCAGCAGGCCGGGGTTTGAGCTGTGAGCTGGAGGGTCTGTTGCTGGGGAGACAGTGTGAGCACGCAGCTAAAACCTGCTGTGGCAAAAACACCACAGAGGAAACCAAACCTACCACTAAAGGTAAAAGACTCAAATAACCTCCGCTTTGCCAGCTGGGCTGCTGTAGCTCAGAGGAAAACAAAGTGCCCTCAGTCATTTGTTATAACCCTTGATTAATTCCACTCTGCTCTATCATGGAAGAATGACTGCTGGGTGTTTCTGACACTCAATTCAAAGGAGGCATTGAAAAGCACTCACTCTGCTAGGCTATTTGCACACATTAGGTGCCAAATGACTTTTAGCACCACAAATATCATGATTTTATTAGCGCTGAGAGCAAAACCTTGATATTCACTGAGGTTTATCTCATGTATCAGTGTTTGGGTTAAAAGAGCTGGTATGCTACAGAATTGAGTGCATCAAATCAAAGCAGGCACCCTCGCTAGGAGCAGAGAGCAGCATTGTTTCCCAAACGGCTTGCTTAAATAGCCTTGATATGGCAGCTGTGGAGCAGACTGCTGCCAGACAGTCAGACTGACTAGGTCACAAGGATATTCAGTGGGCTAAGCTGTAGACACCTTGCCAAATGGTGACTCAGGGCCAACTGGTGACTTGTTGTGGCTTGTGCCTTTTGTCGCCCAGCTGGCGAGTATAATCTGGCTTCAGAAAGATAGGTGAAAAACACAAGCATTTGGGAACCACAGAGCTACAAAAACACACATATCGAGTTTGGGTCAGTTATTTGTGAAGGAAAGCAAATCAATGTCTTGCTCACGCAGAGCAAAGGTCAGAGTGATAAGAGCATTTCAACAGTAAAGCACCAGAGTTTTGTGAAATTGAGTTGTGCCATGTGGTGACAAGATGCTAAAGTAGTTAACCTGTGTCATCTTTTGTTATGGGGGGGTGTTCGTTTTCCTATACTGTAAAAATGCAGTATTTGGTTGTAAAGAGGCCTGTTTTTCTTCCACAGCTCCAGCTCCAGTGACTGAAAAACCAACACCAACCAGTGTTGCTTCAAAGCCTGCGCAGGGAACAGGAACCTGTAGAGGTTTGGCACCTTCATAACTTTATAATGTATAATCTCCTTCGATCTAATAAGGGTTGTAAGAGGCTTAAGCACCAGCCTCCACACGAGAACACCTTGGTGGCTTCGTCTTCCATCAGCCAATTACCTGTACTCTTATGTGAATTAGGACATATACACTATGATGTTGTGCCTAAAGATGGCCTGTGTATCTATCTGTTTGTCTGCATCTTGATTTGTCTGTGTGTCTTTGTCTTCATTCTTTTCAGAATCCAATTGCTCCCAGCTCTGTGTAGGTAATGGTACGTGTGCCTGCAATGACGGCTATCAACTGAAAGAGGATGGAGTGAATTGTGAGGGTAAGTATCCAAATCTGAAGAGTCCATGACTTCACCATGGATCTAACCTCTACAATGCAACCAACCCACCTATTTTTTCATTCAAAAATTATGAGGAATGTGATTGCATGATCCATAGAAAAATGCTATGAGCTTTGATAAAAGCTTGCTAGCCAAAATGCATGATCATTTTATTCAAATAAATGCAAAAAAACTCAATTAAAGTAATAGTGAACTTGTTTTGTAAGTGGGGTAGACTGCTGCCTGCCTTTTTTGAGCTGCACTTAATCAGATGCTTCTCTCCTCAGATGTTAATGAGTGTCTGACTGTCAGTCACAACTGTATCCTCGGCCAGGTTTGTATCAACACAGAAGGCTCCTTCCGCTGCCAGAGGGAAACCAGCTGTGGCACCGGCTATGAACTCACCGACTACAACATCTGCCAAGGTGACAAGTCAAGCATAGACAGTAACACTGATGAAAAATATCAAAATCACAGTACTGATTGCTGTAGTTTCCATATAGCAAGAGTGTGCAAGCTTTTCATAGAGGGAAAGGCGTTACAGACTCCGGTGCAGTGCAAAATCCCTGGCCTGCAAATCAAGCTGATGTTCACAGGAATTTTTTTTATTTTATTCAAACGGAGCAAATTCTGAGCATTAGCATCCCCCATCCAAACAGCACTGAAAAAGTATTAAAAAATGCTGTGTCCACAATGTATCACAATTCATTTCACAGTCACAATAGTTGTCAAAATAATAATATATGATTTTTTGTAAATATTGTGCAGCCTTTATTAGGCTATGTTATGAGAGAGACTGGGCTCCTTTGCTCATTGCTTACTTGGCTACTGTAATAGATGATAGAAAGGAGCAACCAATCACACATCATTCATTCAGATCTGCAATGAGCGGTAGAGGTCTTCTAAATACTCTGATAGAATGAGTCCTTGCTATTAAATGCAATATTAAATGTACTTTCCAACCCTTCAGTTTTAGTCAACCTTGTCAAAATGTCAACGATGTCTCTGATAGTTTATGTCATGTAAAATATGTTTACATTGTTTTACAGAGGATATTTATACTAAAACCATTCTTTCTCCCTGCGCCCTTCTAGATATTGACGAGTGTGTTTTGGGGACCCATAACTGTGGAAAGGTCTTTGTCTGCACCAACACAGAAGGGTCGTTCCGTTGCCACCCAAGGGAGAGGTGTGGAGACGGGTTCATTCAGGACGCAGTAGGCAGCTGTATCGGTGAGTTTGGTGTCACACGCATCCAAAAACATTCCAGCTTTAACGTATTTTACATTTCAATTCTAGGCATTTAGTTGACGCTTTTAACCAGAGTGTAATGCCCACTTCCCCTAATAGCAATAGACCATAAATTCAGTCTTGTTGAGTGTTGCCATGCTCACCATGTGTTTGTCTCATTAGATATTAATGAGTGTGTGACCCAGACCAGTCCATGCCTGCCAGGCCAGACTTGTATCAACACAGTGGGCTCCTACACCTGTCGCAAAAACACCATCACCTGTGGACGAGGCTATCATCTCAAGCAGGACGGCACACGTTGCGACGGTAGGTCCTGTCAAGATAAACGTATTTTCCTTTGTGTGTGTGACATCGAGGTGTTTGCATGGTATCTCACCTCAATTTCCCCTGTTTCAACTCAGGAAAAGAGAGGTAATTCTGGTTTCTGTGTGTGTTTGCACCTCTCTTTCTGTCTTCTCTCTCTCTTTCCCTCTCTCTTGCACTCTCTTTTTGTTTTCCTATAGATGTGGATGAGTGTGGTACAGGAAATGTGTGTGGCGACCACGGTTGCATCAACCTGGTGGGCTCATACCGCTGTGAGTGCAGGATTGGCTTCATCTTCAACAGCATCACCAAGCTGTGTGAAGGTACAGTACTCTGTTATCACTCCCCCCTTATTTCAGAAAGAGAGGAATTTTCCCTAGGTCATGTCTGTGCATCAAGCATGAAAAAATGAAACTGAAATACCTGGAATACAATACCACAAGCAAGACAGGGAAGCATCTAATAAAGTTAAGCAGTGAAACACAATACATAATCTGAGCGCTCATTTTCTAGATAGACAGTATTGGGAGTAGAATCTCAAATTTATAATGCCTCTGCTGTATCATCTGCTGTGTGCTGCAGATATCAATGAGTGCAGGCATTACCCAGGACGACTCTGTGCCCACAAGTGTGAGAACACAGAGGGGTCCTACCAGTGCAGCTGCTCCACGGGCTTCAAACTGGCCCACGATGGCAGGAACTGTGAAGGTAAACTCAAATCTGGTGTCACTCATTCCTTATGACTTTCATTTGTGCAGCATTTCCTAAAACTATGGATTAGAACCCAAAATGGACCGTAGTTCCTTTTGGATCCCTACATTTGTTCAGTTCTGGTCCTCAGCTGAGAGTTTTGTTCCAATGTGTGATATCCACCAGTTCAATAAAGTGACATGTACTCTTACAAAATGACTGATAATATAAAATTGAAACAACTAGGTAACTTCAGTAACACAACAGTGGCCAAATCTGGATGCCTTGGCCAAGTCTGGAAACACACATTTCATATTTAGCTTCCCAAATATGTAATATTTCATGAAAACATAAAGAAATTTGTGCTAAAAGACTGGAAAGAGCAGTCTCACATCAAAGAGTTGACTACTGCGTTATTTGATTGACAAAATAATAACACCTTAATAGACTGGTTCCTCTATATTTTAGTAATGTTGAGTGATGAACTTCAGATTTTTTTTTTTCCCAAATGGATGTAATGGATGTGTTTTGGAAGTGAACTCTTCAGGTTAAGAACCCTGCATTAGTGTGTGTGTGGTGAGAGGAGAAGGGAAACAATGCATTTTGTGAAGCAGCAGCTTGTATTGATGCCAGCAGGAATTTTTGAGTTGTTACATAACAGATAGAAGTGTCTTGTATTGCAAAGGTCAAGTTTTGAAGCACTGAGGTTTCTTCACTAGGCCAGGCACACGTACTCTAGCTTTTCTCTTTCTCCCATCTTTCCTGTCTCTGTCTATTGCATGCTGTCTAAAATACAAATGCCAAAAATTAATGTCTGAACAAATATGGAGTTGTAAAGAGACACACTGTATCTACGCCTGCTTGTTGACAGATGTGAATGAGTGTGAGGCCAACCCCTGCAGCCAGGAGTGTGCCAACGTCTACGGCTCCTACCAGTGCTACTGCCGCAGCGGCTACCAGCTGAGTGACATCGATGGGATTACATGTGAAGGTACAGTTGGACTCCCATTCTGCTGAAGGATGGACCACCAGTTTATGTTGAAGCTGTCTCTACACTGTATGTACATAATAGACGTTAGACTGGCAGCTTACGAGGGGCAAAAGCTAGAGGTTCAGTGTCTTGCTCAAGGACACTTTGGCTGGACAGGACGCACATTGACTGTTGTGTCGAACTTATAACTTTTCGGTTACAGGACAGTCGCTCCACTGCCTCTCATCAAAATAAAGGCCCCAACCTAGAGCCAAGCGTTAACTCATTGGAATACCCACATCCAAAATAATTTTGTATTTATGAATTTAAAATCAATCATAAACAAACTGCAGCAGATATTGCTCACTTTTTCAAAGTAAAGTTGGTTGTATTAGTGTGAATATAACTGATAATTTCGAATTTTAATCGACTGCCGACTTCGATGGGTTTGCTGCCATGTTTTCCATCTGTTTTGACAAACTTCCGCAATTCATGATGCCAAGTGGGAGATATCAGAGTAAACAAAAATTGTATTTATTTATTTATTTCCTTTATTTTACCAGGTAGGTTATTGAGAACACATTCTCTTTTACGATAACGACCTGCCAAAAAGTTCACCCATGTCCTACTTGTAATTACCACTAGGAGGCTGATGTGAATGGCTTTTCCCCATTGGCAGCTTGAATTTACGGCAAATCTGACATGACACAAAGGCAGCGTGGGGCAGGGAGCGTCATTCCTGTTATCTGCATTTGAAGCAGGCATCTCTTTCTGCTGATACTGACCAGCCATTCACCTCGACTTCTTCTCTGCTCTCAGATATTGATGAGTGCGCCCTGCCTACTGGAGGTCATGTGTGTTCCTACCGCTGCTCCAACGCCCCGGGGAGTTTCTACTGCACCTGCCCCCCCACCGGCTACACACTGGCCCCCAACGGACGCACGTGCCAAGGTCAGGAAACAAACCTTTCCTCCTGTAGTTTTCAGCCGTTTATACTTTGACACTATGTTGCTCCACTCTTCACTTGCTTTCCGTCTTCATGTGTGAGTGTTAAATATATATATGTGAAATGTTTGTGTATGTCAGGCTGGATTTGACAAGATGTAGATCCACTTTGGACATCCCACACTATTAAGGGGGCATTAAATAATCTATGGCATTTATCGACCTCTAATGTGACCAGAAGGAATTGCAACAACATAGATAGATAGATGGATAGAACTTTTCTCCTCCTACACAAGTCTCTGAGAGTCCTTTGAAAATCTCAGAAAAGTAATCGTTGAGTGATTGGTATTGATCAACAACCCTATCAACCCCCTGCAGATTTGCTATGGTCATTTTGTGCTACGAAGCAGTAAAAATCTTATTGCCCCTTTAAATGAAGATCGGTCAGAAGTGATCGTTTTTCCCAGACGCTTTACCAGTGAAGGCACCTTTCGTGCTTCGGTCCAGAACTGCCGCAGTGTGTGTCCACCCTTGTATGCATGTGTATCATCAGCAGGCACACAATATGATACTTGTAAACTGAATTTGTTGATCAGCTAATATTATTGAACGCCTAACTGTTGCTCTCCCTGTGTGTTCAGACATCGATGAGTGTGCGACGGGGAGCCACACCTGCTCCGTCTCTGAGAGCTGCTTCAATGTGCAGGGAGGATTTCGCTGCCTGTCCTTGCAATGCCCGGCAAACTTCCGCCAAGCAGCAGAGGGGTGAGAGCTGACGCGAGGTTACCTGGTTATGACTAGCTGTTGACATGAATGGACTGATTACCCTTGGCTGTGCATGACGCAGTGTACCCTCTCTGTAGTCTAGAGTCTTCCTCAGGTTATCTTTTGTGTTTCATATGCATCCTTTCTCTTAGTTGACTCATGTTTTCCTTGGAGGTGAATTTGTTTGCCCACAGTTACCTCTTCATATAAGCTTTTTAGTCGGTCACACACACCTCTCTCACTCCCTCTCACTCCCTCTCACTGCCTCTCTGTCCTCTTTCCCTGTCTCTCTTCTGTCCATGCATGCGACCGCTTCTGCCCTACACCCAGTGAACCCATCCTTGCGTTTTTCCCTTTCAGCCGTTGCGAGCGCGTAACTTGCGAGTTCACGCGGGACCCTGCGTCGTGTTTCTCGCTGCCGTTGAGAATCTCCTTCTACAACATCACCTTCCCCACCAACGCCCCCGTCCCCGCCGACGTTTTCCGGATGGGACCCTCCAACTCTGTGCCGGGGGACGACATGCTGCTCGACATCGCCTCCGGAGACGAGGAGGGATACTTCAGCGCGCAGAAGCAGGCCCACGGTGGAGTGATCTCATTGCGCCGCGCCCTGTCCCAGCCCCGGGACTTCTTTCTGACTGTGGAGATGAGGCTCATTCGCTACGGGACGGTGCACCTCTACATGGCCAAGATTGCTGTGTTTGTCACACACGACCAGCCCATCCGCCCTTCAAGAATACTGCCATATTAGAAGTGTTTGTGAATTTTAAATGGAGTAAACCAAGGTGGACCTGGAATATTATGGGATGATAAGACAAAATGTCAAAATGGCCAGTAAGGATGTTACTGTACCGTGTGTCCTCAGGTGTTTTTCTTGGTTTTGGGAGGTGGCTGGTCCTAAACTCAGCCTTTAAGTCTCTATGCCGTTTAGTGTATTTGTTATTTATTTTAGTATATGATGTAGCAGTAGATATTAGTCATGGGTGTTTTGACATTCATTTGCCACTAGATGGGGCTCATTAGCTGTTTAAGATCATCACCATGACAGGATTCTTCAAGTGCATTGGTGGCTGCTCACTCTACCTCAAGTCTGTCTGGCAGCTTCACTTTTTGTATAATTTCTGTGTGTTTGCAATTAAAAAATGACATTTAAATACGACTTTTTACTTCCTTAGACTGAATACCAACGTACGCACCGCCAATGGTTTTTGCCAGTACTCATGTGCTTCTTCTGCTGTGGTCATTAATAACCGTTGAAATCAATTTTTCCTATGATCTGTGCCAAACTGACTTACCATAGGATCAAAGATGCCTCGCTTTAGTGGATAGCAAGAAAAATAAGCGTGTCATTTATTTATGGGCACCTGGGGCCCAGCCAGTATGGGGTCTCAATTAGTGGTGGAGCAGCATTACAGCTCACATGATGGATGGTGCTTTTAGTGTTGGTATTGGGTGGTTATCAGTTAATCTGCTGTAAATGATACCAAAAGACCAGTAGCCGTGTTGGTCAGCTAGATAAATGCAGCCAGACAAATTTTCCAGTGTTCAGATCTTTCCGCTTTATGGTTTTTGGGGTTTAGTGCATATAGAGCCGTTTGGAAATGCAGCGATGTTAAAGATAGATGAGTACGATTCACTCAAAACGTTTGATCTGTCTCCTCCATATGAGGAGTTAATTTTCTAGTGAAACATAATATTTTATAGTATCTGTAATTTGTTAGGAGTAGGTGTAACTGTTTTTGAATGGTAGAGGTCTCATTTTGGAAAGACACTTTATAGAGTTATATAGTCGTATGGAAATGCAAAGACGCTTGATATAGATGATTAGTATTTAGAGTTTGGATGTTTTTCCTGCTTAATAGTGTGGCTCGCTTCTCTCTGTCCCGTGATCTTCTCATTGGATCACGTCAAATGACATTCAATCTTTTATGCCGTCTTTCGGTTTATTCACTCCCCTCCACTTTTCCTTTCCTTTGTGGCGTTGCACTGGTGTGGGATACCACACAATCATCTCTGTGGCTTTGGCCTCAGGCTTAGCGACCAACTTGGACTCACCTGCTTGCTGCTAATTACATGGCTCCATTCCCTCGGCAGTATCCGAGTGGATGTTGAAAGCTCCACTGTCTTCACATCGGGGGAACCCTCACTAACATGATTCCAGGGTTTGGCCTCTTTTTAAGGCACTGGTCCCTGATTAACCATGGAGGTCTATGGGACTATTCAGGTGTTGCCAGATTCTTGCTCAACTATGCAGTGTTGGTGAAAATCTTTTCATATGAATGTTGGGGTACTCCTTGGAGGTTAAAATAAGAATTCATGCTCCTTGTACAAATTCCGTGTATGATTCATTTGTTTTTTGTAACACATGCATCAACTTAGTGTACATCTACCTCTCATTTCTCTTACCGGTCTTTTCCCTCAGTATGCATCCTAAATCTCGCTTTTCTCTCCCTTTCTCTTTTCTCTTCTTTATCTCCCCATTTCCACGCCCTTTGCCTCCTTCTCTTTCCCCCCCGTCTCTCTCTGTCAGACCCAGGAACGATGGCTCATTCAGTGTGCGCTGTATAAAGGCCTGTCAACCCAACGACATCGGCTGTGCTGACAACAACGTCCACCTCATCACCCACACCGTCCTCTCTCTGCCCACCTTCAGAGACTTCAGTACACCAGAGGGTAAGACAAGCTGGAATGAGTTTATTAGAAATAGGTTTTGAATGTGTGTGTAACCTCCTTAAGTCTAGCGAGGAGTGTAAGAGGCTTGGTGGCTTTGGCTTCCATCAGTCAATTACCTGGACTCAGTGTGAATTAGGACATAACACTGAATGTACAAAGTATTTGGGACAGTGGACACTTACTGTTTTCATGAAGTAAACTGATGAGGTGAATCCAGGTAAAAGCCATTATTCCTTAGTGATTTCTCTTATTAAATCTAGACCAATCACAAAGGAGGAGATGTAGATAAAGAGAAACAGACGGGGTAGAGAAGGATTTTTAAACTTTGAGACAACCGAGATGTGGATTGTGCAAAAGGGGCTGCAACTCAATATCAGGAATATGTCCCTAATATTTTGTACATTCAGTGTATAATGTTGTGCCCAAAGATGACCCAACTCACTGATGGTCTGTGCCTGGTTGTGTGTGCACACATGCATGTGTGTATTTGTATCTGCATGTGTTTGTGTGCATTTATGTGTGTGTCTGTGATACTGGTATGATATTATATTGTACAGTATTCTGTATCATATCATTTAACTGACTCAGTAGCATGTAAAAGCAATCACAATTTTTAAATCATTTGCAACCTCACTGTCATAAAACATTCCATACAGCGCCCCGACACAGCACATCAGTTTCAGTAATGCAGCTCAACCCACAGAACAATTGTTTAATCATATCATAAATATCTGATTTGAAGAACCAAATGTAATTTGTGGTTTGCTTGTATGAGACCATCAGACTGATATGAAATTAAAAACCAATTCTTCCAACAGAAATAGTTTTCCTGAGGACAATGACGCCGGCTAACCCCGCTCCTCTTCTCCCCGGTGCCACCAACGTTTTCTTTGACATCGCGGCTGCAGACGACCAGTTCTCTTTTGACGTGGTGAAGGACTCCCACCATGACATGATTATGGGTAAGAGGAGAGAGAGTTTAATTTTAAACAAGACAGTCGGTGTGTTCATGTATGCATCTTTTATGGAGTTGTTGTGTTTGTGTGTATGCCTGTACATGTTGGTGTGTGTGTTGGATGTACTAGGCCAGTGGTTCTCAACCTGGGGGTCGCGAGATAATTTTGGGGCGTCGTGAGATGAAGTATGGGATAGGAAAAAAAAATATTTCTACTATACAAATTCATTGTTGTGTATTTTTTCTGTTTTTTCTCTAATCTTTTCTTTTTTCTTGTGAAATACTGAATAGTTTTCAGCCTCTAGGCCTCCTCTGATAATCAAATGAAAAGGGAAAATCATTCCCTGGTTGAACTGTTCACCACTCTGCATATGTAGCCTGTGAGGTGTAAGGGGTCACGAGCCAAAAAGGTTGAGAACCACTGTACTAGACTTTGCAATGGCCCTTGAATCCATTGGTTCTTGGTCACATTTGCAGTGTAATTTGACCTCTGCATGATGCATTATGCCAGGGTTAGAGGTTTCTTTCCCACCCTAACTAAAATGTATGCACTCATGGTACTGTTAGATGCTAAAATCCTTCACTAAATGGCATAAATGATTTTTGTATATTACATTTCCTGATATCTTTCAGTCACTAATCCTAATCTGCGTCGTCCCTCAGGTGTAGTCCGGCAGGTGAAGCCCATCACTGGCCCCAGGGACCTTGTGGTGGAGGTGACCATGAACTACGTCAAGTCAGGAGTCATTTCCCACCGCAACATCGTCGTCATCCACGTCTTCATCTCTGAGTTCTGGTTCTGAGCTGCGAAACAGGTTGCGTGTGAGTTAACATGTGGATGTTGCATTGGCAATACAACATAGGCCTGGGCAAAATTTATTTGAATATGGTTTTGAATACCTGAATTGGTTTAGGTGTGCCGGATTTATCTTGCCGGACACAAAAAAACAGCCTCAAAGGTTGGTGCATTGTTTGCAAGATAAGATAAATCAAGGGATCTTTGTGTTCATTTTCAAGTGTTGAAGATGTATTGAATTACCATTTTGCCTGTTTCTGTACTCTCATACATTCATGTACTCTCGTACATTCATGTGTCTAGTTTGCAACAAGTTTGTGTTACTGTTCAATAGAGTAGACATTAATAAAACACATTTGGACACATTAAGTAATTATGTTGAAACGTAACACATCAGTCTTGTTCCTAACTAGATACGCAGATGTGTTGAAAGTTACACATCTTTCTTAAGAGAGTGATATGAAATAATGTCAAACAGCCAATCAACATATCCTTGACTGCTGTCTGTTGTGTTTATTTTGAATTCAGACTTTATTGTTTTCAGTGCCAGTATGATGCACTGTTGGTGAACCTGTGGAACTGTTTGATATTTGCTCCATCTGGTCGGTTTTGGGAGAATAGATGCAAAACGCTTCATTTGATAATCAAATACTTTATGTATGAACTTGCTTTCAATAACACTGATTATGATTTGAACCATCTTACTGTACAGTCACATGTGAATAAAGACTAGCGCAGTGCTGTTGATTGTGTCCATGTTTTGCATTATAAAGCACTAGCTCTTAGGCTCCTCTGGTGTTTTGAGAGGAGATACTACTGTAGACTAAACCAACCATCTTCTAGTTGACATAACTGAGGTTTCCAGAATAACTAAAATCTGATATAGGATGTCCTTTTTTCCCTTCAACCCGACAATTCCCCATCATACCACTTCCAGTTTGTGAAGATATTTCCAGTCATTCCGCTCAAAGCATGAATAATGGGAATCCTATACTGGGAATGTTTGGTTCTTCGAATACCTCATCTTAAAGCTGAGAAATTGCTTGAGGCGGATATTTCTTACCATCCGTAATCAACTTTCTTCCACATCGAACCGCCTTTCACCACTGCTTTGCTCTGCCTGGCCAATGAAAACACAGGGGACGAGCGTTGGGAGAAAAACTTTGTGATCTAAAATATTCCACCGTACATGGAAATCCCAAAGGCTTGTCCTGTGGTTTTGTTGTTGCAGCTGCAACAATTGTCCCACAACTTGTCTGGCTTGAAGGAAGATCAATTGATCTTCAGACTTTTAAACATTGCTTTATGTAAATGGATTTCAGATGTGTGAGTGTAGTCAAGTGGAAGCAGTTGTAGCGCATGAGAGCTGCAATAACATAACTTCTAGGTTAGAGATTACTGGGTGTAATTTTGTGAATTAGTTGTAAATGTGGGTGCAGGGTAGTGTAGATGAAGTTTAAGTATTGTGGGCTTAATTCAACAAAACATCTGTGATGGGAGCTGCCCACTTGATAACCCCAGTGACATAACCACTCTTACCCCTCCCCTCTTACAACTAAACTGGATTTCTGTATAGGTGCTCACCCAAATAGCAAGTAAAGTAGTAAAGTCAGATTCATTTATGCAGGGCCTTGAACACAAAACACTTTGTTACAAAAAACTTCACAAGGTTGAAAGGAAAAAAATAACAACAAAAACAATCTAAACAGACAAAAAAAACCAAGCACATTACAAAAAAACACATCAAACACACTGAAAGGCCATACAGTAAAAGTGAGTTTATTAGTTACATTAGTTCATGCATATTGGTTAATGGGGGATGTGATGTTTTCGTAGCTATAGTGCAATTTTTAGATGGTTGCATAAGTTTGAAAACATCAAATTTGAGCAAGCATAACTTGAGAAAGTGTGAAAACAGACAAATAGGTGAAATGAAAACAAAGCAACACATGTTCTGCCTCCGCCCTGATCTTGGATTGAACCAATAGCGTGCTAGAAAACCACCCGGAAGACCCGCCCACCTGAATGAGGCAGACAAACATGGCAGCTTCCACCGACAGCGCGATGGACATTTCAGCATCTATCACTGGCATTTTGAATGAAGAATACTGCCCTAATCATTTACAGGTTTTAAAAACGTTTACAACTGCGTTACGGGATCAGGAATACAGGTGCGGATAAAGTTGTTTGTTGCCTTTTCAACCAGAAACCCAGGTTTTTAGTTTAACGCTACCTGCTAAACTAGCTTAAATCAACTGACTAACGGTAGCTTTTGTCAAATGTGAACGTCCTGCTGCATCGACTGTTTAATTCCGTTTATCCAGTTATTTTAGCGTCGCACATTAGTCGCACAACAGTTAGTTGGCAAGTTTAGGCAGCCAGCTAGCCGGTTACATTTAATTATTTTCACTTTCCTGGCTGTTTAACTTTAGATGATACTGGTAGTTGGGCATGACAGGCTCTTGAAGGACAGATATCAGCAGTAACGGTGACTTGACCGCACTACAGAGAAACCTTCTCACATTACACATCATAATTAATTTAAAGCTCACATCTCCAGTGTTTGGTGTTTTCCAGCGCATAAACCTATCCATGTAACCTTCTCTGTTGTTATGATATTCAGTAGTGTTATTTTGTAACATAGTTACAGCAAAAAAGAAAAAAAACAACGGTTTTTATTACTAAAGTCCTTATGATTCACTATCCATCCATCACTCTTTTATTCAAGTGAAGTTCATTTATTGACATAGGCCCTCATCACAAGCATGTCTCAAAGGACTTTGCAGAGAACAAGCCTACCTAGATCTAACTAATCACCAATCAGTCACAAAATAGCATGTTGAAAAGACATAACAGGCCTACCTAGCCTAGCCTAACCAGCACCACCAACCTTAGACCCTCAGTGAAGACAAGGAACTCCCAAGAAAACCTTATTAGGAATAAAAAAAATGGCAGAAACCTTGGCCGGGTGTTCAGTCATCTATTCATTCACCGTGACTATGAAACACATCTCTTAACATGCCTTGTTCTCCCAGAGATGCTGTGGAGGAGGAGGCGTTCTGCAGCCTCCTGAAGGTCTTGTCGGGGCTGTGTGAGGAGCTGCAGTCTGCCGCTGCAGAGGATGATGGTCTGCAGCTTCAGATGGCTGCCGAGTGCTTCAGGGGCCAGAGGAACGCCTGCGTCCAGAGCGCACGCAACCAGGGGCTGCTCAGGTAACACGGTGGATTTCAGTTACAGTGCAATGTTAGACAGATAGTACAAAAAATGTAGATAATAATATACGCAGCATGTATACATGTCTTGTGGCTACATTGCATTCTGGTCTATTGAGGCTACTGTTGGTGGAGAAATTGGTTTCTCTGCCTCTTCTACAACGGGCTTCTTCCTGTACAATTCTTGAATGTTGGTGCAAAATGGTGAGTCTATAAAGAAGCTCTTGCTCTTTGATTCTGAGGGACTGACACCAAAACCTGATGTTTACTGTTTTTTTTTTAGAAAGCTGAAAATGTTTCTGCTCTCAAACTCCATTGTATCCGTGCTGGAAATGTCTCAACATGATGTCACTTTGTCTATGTTTAGCCAGCGTTAAAGTGTTTTACGGTGGATTTTTCCATTAAACTTCACCACAAGCTTATAGAGTAGCCTAACTGAGTATATTTGTCAAAGTACAGGAATGCAGGTCTAACATCGTATATTTTAGCATGTTTAATCATAAAATTATGAAACTCACGAGTGAAATGATAAAACACAGAAAGAGGGGAAAAATCTAATTTGTGCATGAAAGGTAAAAACTCCAAGGGGCATATATATTACCTTAAAAAAGACAAAAAGGAAACAACTGGGGAATGCGCCAAGTCGTACGTAAAGAAACCTAACCCTAACTAGTCTGGGACCTTTGTTGCATGTCATCCCTGTCTCTCTCCCATCTTTCCTGTTTCTTTCCACTGTGGACTATCCAATAAAGCCGAAATACCATCAAAATAATTTTTGCCAAAAGAAACAAGCAAAGAAATCAAGATAACATGCAAAGATGCAACTAAACATAAGAAGGTGAGAAAATAATGCTCTTTTCTTTCATCTAGGGAGCTTGGTTTCATAGACGTTTCCCTTAAAATCCTGAACCTGCTTCAGACCATAAATTTGGAGAGCAGAGACGGCATATTTGAACGTAAGTCTTTAATTAGCTCATCAGTCCCTAATGAAATGAGCTGACCTGCATAGCCGTCCTATTTAATAATAACCTATTTCTTCTGAATCCTACCCATCCGCCCCGGTCCAGCTCTTCGCTGTGGGATCCAGTTCCTTGGAAACTTAGCTGTGGGAAACCAAGAGTGCAAAGATGACATTTGGCAGCTGAGCTTTCCAGATCCTCTCCTGTAAGTTTTGTACTTGTGTGTCACAGTTGCTTTGAGAAACCTCATCTATGTTTTTAACACAGTATACAATGCTGCTACAAAGTTGTTACACAGCTACTTCAGAAATGCAGCATTGTGAAATCAGTAAAAATTCAGAGAGTTTTCATTCATCATATATATATATATATATATATATATATATATATATATATATATATATATATATATATATATGTATATATATGTGTATATATATATATATATATATATAAGTGAATTTAAACTCTTTACATGGCTAGCTATTCACACCAGGGCCCCTGTCCATCAAGTAGACTTTGAGAATCAATTTAAAATTAAATGTACAGAGTTTCACAGTACGTACTGACACACAAAGACTGTACAAATCACTCCACACAGATACATTTAATGTGTATGCACATTCTATCTTAAAACAACGTAGATGTGAGACCAGATTAGCCCTTAAGTTAAGTTTATTTGGTCGTACAATGTCTGCATCAGTGCTTTTATTCCTCAAAGCTTTATTACAGACCCAGGTAGCTACTAGCTAAACATCCGTCCTCACAGTAAGTTAACCTAGCATGTGTGTACAGGCAGCTGCTTAGCGTTGATGATGAGAAAACGGTGAGCTACGCCTCCATGGTGCTTCACACCTGTCTGGATGAAGCCAAGGTGGAACAGCTGGCTGAGCCAAACAACATCCACCTAGCGCTCAAAGTGATGGAGCTCTGCAGGACCCAACCCGACCTGGACTGGACGTAAGTTTGTGTGTGTGTGTTGGTGTATGTGGTGTGTGTGTATTTGCAGAAATAACGGAGAAAAAGGTCTACGAGATTGTATGTGCAAAGTATCTACAGCTGTGTGTATCCTTCAAAGGAATTATCTACTACTTCAGGATGTATTTTAATATCTATGGCTTGAATTGTTAGTAAAGTTCTTGTTTTTTTGTTGTTGTTTTTTTACAGGGTTTTGATTGCGACCCAGCACTTCCTCAAGTCCTCAGCTCTGGTGGAGAACATGTACTCAGGGATGTCTCATCTGGAGAGGTAATACCTCTGTGGAGCTACAGAGGAATCCACAGGGTTCAATACTAAATGTCATTGTGATTGATTACCTTGTCGATAGACTTGTGTCTTGCATTACACAGAAACTGATCAGCTGACACAGACAGTCCATTAAAGCTCTGAGAAATGACTTTACTGAATGCAGACCATTGATTTCAGTCTGAAACTATCCTCCTCCATGCTCTGTTAAAGCAATGAGTTATTTCTAGCAGCCGGAAAAGAAGTAATGCTGATAGTACTTAAACGTGTAGTTTAGTATAGGTGTGTGTGTGTATTTCAGAGTTACTCTGCTAGAGCTGCTGTCAGCCCAGCTAGGAGAGGGGGACTCGGAGGACAGCGGCATCCCCCCCAGCGTGGCTCGTTTCCTGGCCTGTTGCTTCCAGAAGGGTTGCGGAGCCGTGCTGACGCTCGCCTCTGGTTCTGCTTCCAGTGATGAGGTACAACTACTAAAGCTCTGATCTGTGTAGCTTCCACAGTCCTCAGAAACACAGAGGAGTGCGTTTTTGAGGATTATCACAGTATTTGTTGTAGTAGAGCCCTATAATCAGGTTTTAGCCTCATGGAGTTTATTTACAGTAGATTCTTTAAAATCACAATTAAAGAATTTAATCGAAAGGCAGGCATGTTTTGTGCATCCACATCTCTTTACCTATGGATGGAAACGAGTGTAGCCGCAGGACTAAAATGTAAAATCAATCAGCCATCAATTTCTTGCCCAAACTACATCTACGTTGAATTCATAGGCTATCAACAGAGTCACACCTTGTAAATGTGCACATTTACTGGTAAATTTGTATATTTACCATTTTCCCACATTTACCATAACAGATATATGAGGACTGTGATTTAAGCTATATGAACCTTTTGAGGAGCTTTTCTCAGTTTTTAGTTTTATAAGAAACTCCACTTCCTGAATTGGCCAAATAGAAAATGAGCTGAGCCCAGCACTGCCAAGGACATCTGGTTACCCGACAACACATCCCATCTTTTTAATAAGATGGACACCTGTTGGTTGTAATCCCCTGTGTGTCCTGCAGGAGGCGCTGACAGTGATCAGTCTGCTGGACGTGCTCTGTGAGATGACCTCAGACCAGAGCCAGTTCATGTTCCTGCAGGACCATCCTGAGCTCCTCACCACCACCGTTGGTAAATACAAACACAGACTCACACAGAGCTTGTGAACAGGGCTGCCAAAACTGGAGCCTGTGGGCCAAATTTGGTCCTCCCAAAATATTTGTGGCAAATGATAAATTATTAAATATGTATATGTATTTTTAATTTTCATTATTTTGAGTTATATTTCTAATCATCTTTATGGTATAAGAGATGAGAAACTGTTCTCTATTTGTTAGAATAATTAGTGTCCAGTAATATATGTCGTTTTTTTGTTTCCAATGTGTCAACAGGTTTGCACACATTTGAAGACGTCAAAAAAACCCAGAATAGGATTTTGTTGTGAACAAATCACTTACTTGGGCACAAACTGAAAATATAACTATAGTAAATGTAACATGAATGTAATGGACCGGAAATCAAACAGAAAATTCCAACACCATTTGAGTTGTTTGCTGTAGCGGGTTGACCTTAAGCTTGGTGTAAATAAAACGTCTGACTCCTTTACATTTTCTCTCCAGAGCTCCTGGAGCAGGTCCATGCCTTAGGGAAGGCCAGTAAGAATGTCTTCAGTACTGCTCAGAATTTCTCCTCCTTCAGCCCCGGCGAAGACTGTTCCTCCTCTTCTCCCTCCATCAGCTTCAAGGCCCACCTCATCAGACTGATAGGAAACCTCTGCCACAGCAACGGCAACAACCAGAACAAGGTTTGGATTGGATTGGGTGGGTAGGGGGGTGGGTGGATGGATGAATGAACAGATGAATGAATGGATTAATACATTTAATTACCAACGTCATAAACCCACCTTATAATTAGGTTGATGCTGCATCACGATACATCACAAACGATGGAAAAACGGAAGAAGAATGAATGAAAAGGTTCATGCATTCTGCAAGATGTTGAACACATTTGACTGAAAGTTTGAAGAAGTATGAAAAATTCATTTGATAATCATCATGTTTTAAACATTTAGGTATTGCCAAAAATTCTGTAAAAGTTTGGAATTATTGGAAGTATTGTTGTTTGGTCCAGAAACACACATGAAATCAGCTTTTTTGCGGCTGTAAACCCACTGCCATTTCACATACTGAGAAATGGCAGTGAAGAACAATTTTCAGCCGTACTGTGATATGCCCTGGCACTGTCGGCATGTGTCACAACTGAAATCTTTGAATTCTGTCAAGAATTTAAGGTTTGGAAAAAGTGTGGAATTTGGAAATGGAAAATGACTAGGATCCCTGAATTGGACAGACTAGAATCTGGTTGCATCTAAAATCCCCCATCGAAGATTCCCAGATTCCTCTTGCTTACTTTTACCCTTTTGTAATCCTCTTTTCTAACCTGTTGGGATCCCTCCTTTTGATTAGATCTAGGGCCTCTTAAGATTTAGTGAGCACCCTTCATCAGCCTGACACAATAGGGTCAAAGGTCAGTAAGACCAAGTGTGAGAGGTCAGGGAGGCCCTAGTGATGAGCTGTTGTATTAAAGCACACAATTTACTTTTCACAGCTTCTGGATTTCCTGAGGCACAACTGAGAAGTGCTAGTGGGTCTTAATGGAGCAGGAGTGTGTGTGTGTGTGTGTGTATATACCCGTGCCTGCAAGTGCACGTGTGCTTGCAACACAGCAACTTGTTGGTTTTACATTGAAATGAGAAAAATTTCCTCGCTCATTCCCCCCAATTGGTGATAGTATCAGTTTCTCCCCATCGCCATCTGTCATCATCTCTCACCGTAACATAAAACACAGATAGATAATAAAGGGGATGGGAAGAAACTGGCTTTAGACAGCATGTATCAGTGGCTCAATATAGACTCAATCTCACTTAATAAAAACAGATCTGTGGAATGCTTGTGGGATGGCCACCCTCGGCTGGCCCCGCCATAATATTTACGGACACTGATCTGTGGTCTGTCAGTGGTCAGAAATCACCCCATATCTGTTTTCACATAAGATCTCTTCCAGTAAACCAATGTCATTCTGTTCACCTTTGGGACAGATTGTAATTTAAGACGTGCATGCAAAACATTGAGTTGCGTGTGCAGGGTTGAAGTCGGGGTCCAGTCCCTTGTTATTCATCTCTTTATGGGTTTGGACATAATGTAAGCAACTTCAGACAATAATTTTGAAAGTGGAAAATGCAGAATTGGGTGCCTGTGCTCGTCAGCGACTTTGTTTCTTTGACAGTTTAAACGACATTTCCATTTTCTGAAACTCAGCACTTCCTCTTGTTCTGGTGCTCCTACCAATATGTTTGGAGGGTAACCGCAGAAGGCAAGCCTAGACAATAATTAAGCCTATAGAATTAGACACGTGATACAGAGCAGATCACCCTGTTGTGACGGCCATAGACCAACCCACAACCACATAGCTGCTTTTCCATGAAGTGAGGCTCTCCTGAGGACAGGGACACTCATGTTGACTCCATGTTGTTTTTTCGTGTAGACACTTTGGCTGTAGCACAACACTTTAATGTATTCCCCTTAGTCTTGAATCTTGAAAACCACTTAAATCGTACTTACCATAATTCACGTTTTCAGGCATTATATATCCATTGCATTTATATATATTTGTACTGACTTTCTCTGCACTTTGAAAAAGTCAGTGTGAGACTACACTGTGTGACCGTATGTTACAATTCATTGTAACCCTTCTCTGTTAGAATTCAATTTAATAGTTTTGATTAAGAACCTTTTTTTATTGAGAACAATACCCATTGGTGCCATACTTAATTTTGGTGTCAATATCGATTGTAGGGCATGGAATGCTGTCAAAAAATGTTAAAATATTTTTTTTATATTAGCCTAAGGACATTTTATCAAGAAAATCAATATTGAATGGCCTGATACATGGTGCAGTCTATTTAGAAAAGCAAATATATAGATGTTACTCAGAGAATAATTTACCTCATCACAGCATGAAATGACAATAAAATGGGCTTTCATTCAGCAAAGAAATATGTTGAAAAAAGTGTTTTTTAAGTTAAATTCAAGTATTGTAACTGGTATCACAAGTAAATATATATTTTCAATGATACCCTGCACAAATGGATAGCAAAGTGAGCATAGAGAAATGTGACCCATATATGCCAGTCCACTCTTCCACATCTTAATGAACTTCTTTCCTCTCCTCAGGTGAGAGAACTGGAAGGCATCCCCCTCATCTTGGACAACTGCAACATAGACAGCAATAACCCTTGTATCCTTTGTTAGCAGTAGTTGATGATTTGGAAGTACAAATGCAGATTAACTGTGTTTATGTATATCTCAAGTATATCTGTATCATCATCATCACCATCTTAGTTTAGCCCCCACCGCCAGTCTCATCCTCAACCCCCTAATCCTGCTACCGGTCTGCATTAGCTGGCCAAAGTGAGGGCATCGTGCCAGGTTATCTTTTCACTGGGTCATTAGTCTGAGCCTGCCTGTGTCTCCATGCCCTAACACACACACACACACACACACACACACACACACACACACACAGGGTGTGAGTTGTAAATGTGTTGTATCACAACACAAAACCCCCTCCCTGCATATTTTAGAATGAACATGCCCTGTCCATGAAAGTCAATTGACTGAAACCTATTTTTTCTCTTCTTTACTTTGTAAAATATAAAAGAGCATGAGTGTGTGGGGCCATCCGTTTACTCAGTGACCTCAGGCGCATACCATGCACTCATGAGTTTGACATCCTTAGTTAGACATCCAAAACTTGTCGCCTGTGTTGATTATCTTATATTTCTCTTCCCCTTTCTATTTTTCTTGTCTTTATTATCAAATAAAACAAAAATAATAGTGATGTGCCAAAACAATCGCCTAGTCATTCGTGAGGATGTGCAGCGATGTTGATGATGATGATATTATTAGCTTTTTTTTTTTTTTACTTTCTAATCTTTGCACGTTTGCATTTGTTCAAATCTAAATTTTTGTCAAAACGCACAGTTCATGCCTGTTTTCAATGGTTAATATTAGTTATTAGCTATTTTGTTTTAAGTTATTTGGCCCATAGCCCAATAAGCTTACACTGAATTTTGGCATTTAGTATACACCGACTAGTCGATTTATCGTTCAGACCACACACAATCTAGTCAAACATGAAAAAGTAGACTTTTGCAAAAATACCAGAAAGAACAGTGTTTTTAAATCTTCCATTTGTTTCAATTTGATTCTCCAGAATTGAAATTCTTACATTGTCTCCGTCTGTCACCTGCTGCTATCCTTAACGTTTGCGTCCTCTCTAGTCATCAGCCAGTGGGCCATCTTCGCCATCAGGAACCTTCTGGAACACAACAAGGAGAACCAGGAGCTGGTGGCTGCGCTGGAGAGCCGCGGCACCGCCGACTACTCCGCCCTCAGGGAATTGGGCTTCCAGGTGGAGGAGCGAGACGGCAGCCTGCTGCTCAAACCTGTGAAGAAGGACACTTAAAAACCTAGTAGGAGCAGCTAGGAGAGAGGAGGCCCTGAACCCCCAAGCAGGTTTTCATGTTCTGTATTTATTTAGAAAGAAATAAAGTACATATATGCGCTTGCATATGCATGTGCACACATGTACTCATAGTCGTGCTACAGGTTTCATTCACGCCAGCTAATACTTAAGCTTTGCCTCAGGGTGAATCTCTCCTCCGTTATCAAACCCGTGAGTTTTGTGCCTGTCCAGAATGATTGACAGTCACACTGCCGATAGAGCCAATTGAAAAGTGGTTTTGAATGAGATGAAGGATCATATTTCTACCGCAGGAGTGAGTTTAACTGACTTTTCTACCTAAGTTATGCTAGCACTCAAATGGGGCTTAAGGTATTCTCAGTACACAAAGCGCCCATGGTTTACCCCTGGTATAAAAGCAGGGGTCAATAGGTCAGGAGCTGATGTTTTGTCTTAACCTAAGTCTGGGAAATGAAGAGTCTGTGAGAAAGGGGAGCCCATGCTGGTACCTTTTGGTGAAGCTGGTGGATTGTGGTCTAATCCAGAGACAAAGAGCTCCACAGTGTCCTGGCTTTTCACCTCTCAGAAACACCGGTGTTACCAGCAGGGGTTTGGGTTTAATCGCAGACTCACAGCGACTTCTGCAGTAACCAGTGAAACAGAGAATTACCAAAACATGATGTAATCAGACCCCCTCCCCCCCTCCGCCCCTCTCTCTCTCTCTCTCACACACACACACACACACACACACACACACACACACACACACACACACACATACACACACACACCTAATTACATGGTGTTGCCTTTGCCAGAGGTATGAAGGCTTCGGGTATATTTCTTTTTTTTTCTCATACTAACATACTTTTTTCCCATAAAACTTCTTTGTGAATGACTATCTAAACAGACTTAACTGTAAGCTAAGCATAACTTAACTATAACTACTTTGAAAGTGGAAAATGCAATACTAAAAGTATTGCTGACACTGTGCATGTGTTTTCATTTGAAAACAATGCTCGAAATATGAGCTTTTCACCATATTCCTGCTTGCTTTTGCAATGCTTCATCGTATTAAGGTTATATATTACAGTGAAACGTTTTATAGTCAAAATAGTGTAGTGTACTTTTAGTCTTCCTCTTGCGTCTCTGCCTTATTGCACAGTACTGTAGATAAGTACTGTTGACAGACATGAAAGGCATGAGAGAGCAAACTCACAACATTGAGTTTATGGTATGCACCTTAGACCACTTGTCTTTGGAGCATCCCATGTCTCTTCACTCCAAGCAAACTATATTCCAGGTAAACCAAGCTGCATAGACTTTTAGAGATTTAGAGAGATTTAAATACCTTCGATTTAGCAGCAGCTCTGTGTGCGTTTTGTGTGTGTGTGTGTGTGCATGTGCGCTCGCTCTCTAGATTGTGACTCTGGATCAGTAGACGACGGATGAGTGCGTAGCGACAGCGAGTGTCCGATGAGTGGGTGAATGAGTGAGAGAGTGAATCAGACCAGAAGCATTAGTTTGCAGAATGACATCCCTCCCTCCTCCCATTGCTGGATAAGCTGAACGGTCCTGACACCTCAACAATGCCGCGCTTTACCGGCCCGCCCACACCCCGCTCCACCCTGTTTGCTCTGCCTCTGATTTTTAATGACAAAATGTATTGAAACAATCGGCTGGACTCTCCCCTCAATCCGGCAGTATAGTGAAGGGAGCTTACGCGGTTCCGGTCCCCAGGATTTCAGACAACTAACAAAACAGGCTGTTACTTGCGCTCGACTGGCTGGCTGCAATGCTTTTCAGCCCCACAGGAAAGAGCCAGTGAGAGTCAGCCGGGCTGAATGAGGTGGCATGGCCGCGGCCGTCTATTCACCTCCTAACACATCAGTACCACATCGGTCAAGGCCATAGATGCTTCTGTTTCCCATATCAGCATTTTATACCGCAGGCCTCTACTATATCGTATGTGTGCCTTTTTGGTTAACATTCACCTTCAGCAAAAACTTTTGTCAAGGTGTACAGCATATGCCTCATGTTTGGAACAGAACATGTTTATATTCCGCTGAATAAAGTCTTACTGTGTGACAAACGGTGTTTCTGTCTTGTAATGATCTTTCATAAGTAAAGGCCAGACGTGACATAAAACTCAAGAAGCACTAAAAGGATGCTCAGATTTTATTGGTGAAAAAAGAAAAAAAATACAACTGTCTGTGTTTGTAAGTAATGCAGAGTTTGGTTGTGTCACAAAAGAGATGACCACTTCAGCACTGCTAAACCAGCATGAAATTTAATTAATGAAGAAACCTTTAGTTACAGCTGTATTCCAAGGTAGGACTATGCTTTTAGAAAGCAATGAATTACTCGTAGTTGCTGAAACCACTAATATGACAACTGGAAACACTAAAATCCTCACAATCTGAAGATGCACATTAGTTGTTTGCTGAAACATCCAATGCATTATCTACCTATAGCATCCATTTATTTACTCAATTACTTTACATAGTCGCCACAAAATTTTCAAGACTTTCCAACACTTGATGTATCACCAAGCACTTTCTGGGCTACTTTGAATTGTAAAGGATCGTATTGAGATGGACAAAATGTGGGCTACTTCTATAGAACACATGTATTATGTACAATTTAGAAACTTTGATCAGAGACAGAAATTCAAAATAATTTGTGGCTCTCAAATCTGAATACAATGACAAAAGAAAACGATTGTAAATAGTGACTGTCCTTTCCAACTATAAATGACATAAAGTGCCATATGTTCCTCATATAAAAATATACTCTTCAAATTGTTTTGTAAGTTATATAAAGCCTAAATAAACATATCTGAATACATAAAGGGTGCTGTCCAAAAATAGCTTTGTGGCCTTTGACCCTCTCATACCCCCATCAGTGTGGTTAGGGCACATGCCATCCACCCAGGCAGGCCTAAACCGCGCTGGAAGGCCTTGTGTAAGCACAGGCCGCGATGTGGAATTCCACGTCTCCGGCGTTCATGGGAATGTTCGATGTATCTGAACCTGATTGCACCTCTATGGCGTTCCAATGAGGCTTACATGCTTTTCTCATAAGTCAAGAGCCCCCCGAAAACAAAACAATGAACACGGTCAGGCTGGATAGCGCTGTTCAAACCGACAAGTTTGAGGCCTAAAATAGTATGTGAGTATTCTGTGCCTCTTTGGTTCTCGGCATAACAAAGGGTATGGGCCCAGCGGGGAAATGTCCATGGGGGATATGTCAGCGCAGCACTCACCAATACAACCCACAACTTGTTGATGTTCTAATGTCCCATGAAAAAGAGAAAGATATGTGACTCTGTGAGTGCAAAATAATAGAGAACTAATCTATAGCTTAACATGCCACTGACAATTGATAATAGATGAAAATGAAAATAGCAGATTTTGCAAAAGCGTTTTGTTCAGTGGCTCAAATGCAATGCCACACGACTGTAAAAATCAGACACTCCCAGCTTGAAATTTATCAGTAGCAATCGAAGATCATGAGGGAGAAAAAAAAAACGTTAACAACTGAACTTGCTATCCATACTATAAGACTTAAGTTTGAAAGATATGTTTACATAAATAATTTTTTTTATTTTCAGTGTTCAAACAGAATACAGTGTGAGCGTACAGTTAAAGGTTTTCCACTGCCACTTTACAATCCTCAGCAGAAGCCACTGAAGCTTGACTTTCCTCTTGTCCTCTTACATGGCAGTCAACAGGCACTTCACTCTTGTACCATTTTTCCAGTTATGATGTTAAGATAGTACTCATTCCATAGATCCACTACGAGACCTTGTTTCTACTCTTGTGAGCGGCGTCTTTTGAAGACTGTAACCAACATCTTGGCATGATGTCTAGGCAGTTGATTTCTTCCAAATATTTGCTTTGTTGGAGACAAAAAGTGAACGACCAATCCTTGCACTTCATACATACCCTGCAACATGTTTGTGTCACGCCACAGTTTTCTATCGGCACGCAAGAAAACACGTTTCTCAAATGTTCATGTCTATTTTTCAAATATTCTTTCCAAACTCCATATCACATTTCATGTCTTTTTTTTCTTCAAAAGAATTCCAAATAGGATGTCAAAATGTGCAAAATGATGAATCAATATTTCCAAGTCTTCGAATTCCACTTCCTCATATCCACTCTCATGGCCTTACCTTCGTCCCTTGTCCCTTTTCCCCAGCCTCCCCACTTCCTCGTTCCCTACTTGCAAGTGAACACTTCCGATTTCTCGCTGCAGGTGTTGCACTTGACAAAGCAGCACCACTGGAACTTGCAGTTGCACTGCCAGACTCGCGTGTACTGGTGCGTGTTGTGGCCCCGGCCGCAGCACATCAGGTTGCAGCCGTCCGTGTGGGGCGAGGTGCCGTTGCACAGCCTGCCCCGCGTCCCTGTGCTACCCGTGGCTGTGTCCTCCTCGCAGTAGTTGGGCGAGCGCTCCAGGTACACCAGGTCTGTGTCCGTGGGTTTCTGGTAGCCCCGAGCCTCTTTGAGACGCAGGAAGGAAGGCTGGCGGAGCCGCGAGGCCCGGACCGGCTCCACTTGGACTGCTTCACCGTAGCGTTCCTTCAGCAGGTAACCAATCTCTCTGAACTTTGGCAGGGTGGTCCAGCAGGTCTTGGTGGTACAGGAGCCGGACACGCCGTGACACTTGCACTCCAGTTTCATCCTCTCCTCAAGGATCTGACCACACAGAGAGGCAGAGCGTTAGGTCTGTACAAGCTGGATGCTTAAGAAGCGCTAAAATCCAAATCTGTGTGATCACAATAGATGGTTATGAAGATCATGTACATGGCAATTTTGAATTCATAGATCCATGCCTTGAATTTGAAAGGGGTTAATAGCAATGGCGTAGCCTCCTAATCTCAAGTCTTTTTTTTGGTAGCTTAGACTTTTCCATGGACTACTGCAATAAGGAATAACTTTCACTACACCAACCAGTGTGCCAACTTCATGTCAAAAAACCAAGGGAAAATAACTCATAGCCTAAGGCTGCAGTCTCTAATTAACGTTACCTTTCTTCAGACCGCATAATGGACAGGGAAACTGACCAGAGCTGTTGTGCAACCATACATGTATAAAGTTACACTGTGGTTAAAACTACATTTATATTGTGATGCCATACAAATATATTCAGCTGACAAAATTGAGACGTGACTGTTTGCCCCACACGTCTGATTTTACATTGTAACCGACTTTGATGTTTGAAATAAAATTACCTTCAGATTTTGATAGTAGATGCACTATCATTGTCATTATCAGAGACTTGAAAAGCAGAATGATTTTTGAGTGGCCAAGCGCATAATCAGAAGATCTTGTAACTTGTCTGACCAGAGGACCAGTATTATCAAATCAGCAACTGTATCTGTCTTCCACTGCACGGCTATCAGGTTTTGGGGGAATTGGCTCCCGATTTTGGTTGGTTCAGTGTGTGCAGTGGTGCAGAAGCATGGTTTTTGGTGCTGCCACTGAGAAAGGAAGAGAGAGAGACTTGCAATAATATCCTGTATCCTGACTTAATGCTTGGTAATTCAATGAATGGACTGTAGGGCTATGGCACAACTCCATTTGGCAGCTGCGTCTGCCCGGTCTTGCATTCCTCACACTCACGCGCCTGTTCACACGTGCACATGCATTGAAAACCTCTGGTGTGCAGGACTTCATTTAGTTCATCAATGATCTTCCCTCCAGAACTTCTCATTATCGTACTATTTAGAGCTAATCCATGGCCCATACATCTAAGAAATTGATTTATTGACCCCATTGTATGCAATGCTAATATTTGTTTTAAAAGAAGACATTAGTTCTTCTTACACAAAATATAAGTTAAAATCATAGCCAATTTAATTTCTTCATTCTATAACCTTATGCCTATAGACCAGAGTAAGTTATGGTATTGATCTTTTCACTCACTTTGCATTAGTCTGTCTGCAATATTACCAGACATTTTTGGGGCAATCCAGCTGGTTCCTCGAGATCAATTGAACCCAGAAAAGGAATTAAATCAATTTATAAAATGGTAATTTGTCCTAAATCTGGTCAGAGTGATTTTGCATGAGTCATCAGGTTACCTTTCGCCCTGCTTCATTATTGTGCAGGTTCATCAGCCGGCGGGCGTTTTTCTTGATCTCACGGGCGTCTACAAAGCGCCGGGAGAACTCCACACCGTACTTCACATCAGCGGAGCAGCCACCCCACTTCCAGCCTTCCTCCTGATCATGGTAGCCCTGCTTTTCCCGGTCACAGCCACACTGGCTCAAGTTGCCTTGGCTACAAGCGGCGGTCACTGCGTGGGCGACTCCGGCTGCGGTGATGGCATAAGTGAACGCTGCCTCCCTGCTACCTAAAGAGAATAGAGCAGAATATGAATACGTTTGGTATAAGTTGGACTAGTGTGTTTGTTTGACAGGGCCTGTGTACGAATCCCGGTCTTGCTATACTGCCACATTTTTCCCTATGTACTTCACTGTGTCATCTAGACAAATGAAATTGTGAAGTATGGTGAATTGCCTAATAATGTAGGGTTGATATACATTAGCTGACTAAATATGTGTAGATTTTGAATATGAGCCTTCAAAAATACCCACACAAAGGGATATGTGTAGGGCTACTGATGAGTAATGGACTGTAGGGAGCTGCAGTGGCTATCTGTTAATAAAAATACAAAGTCTATGGATTTTGACTTTGTGCCTTGCTCCAGATATGTGCTCCACTTCCGTAGTCAGTCACTGTTAAAGAGAAAAGCAGTATGGTGAGGACTACAAGAGTCTTTTCCTTCGTCAGGAGCTAGAGACCAAGGGAGAAAACACAAGTGACATCTACTGGTTGACTAGAGGAGTCTTGTCTGAGTCGGCACTCAGAGTACTGCTGAGCCATAATGTTTTTCATCAATGGAGCTTCTCACGCAGCTTAGGTGTCATTCTGTCTCTGTCTTAGGCTAGGCAGTCCACATCATTATTGCAAGTGATACTGCTGTGTTGAATGTTGAAATAATCTGTGGCCAGGCTTGACCGAGATGTTCCCATTTCCGAGCTTTACGTGTCACCATTTGAACTTAAGAATAAACACATTTATATTTATGGCATGGACAGGAAATGAATTTATTGGCATTACAATTGGTCTGCGTAATAGGATATCCCCCCTCTCCAATCAGGATAATGCTGGGCCTCGGTTCTTCTCAACAGCCCAGAGTATTAATGCATGGCGTCTCTGGTGGAGGCGATTCTGATGGCTCTCTTCCAACCTGACAAACTCACTCTGAGAAGCCATTGGGCCTGCGGTTCCCCTGGTCCATAACTCATAACAAACTCTGAAGTCTTCTCTCATCAGGCTAAATCCATGACCCATTCAGATATATTGTATGGTGAGCGTTTCTCAAGGCATCAGGCCTGTGCAATAGCCAAACAGCCATCTCCTTGCACTGTGATTTGTTTTGATTGTACAGCAATGCATGCAGGGTTCCATTGTTGCCATCCAGCTGCTGTAGCTGACTTCAATTAGTGGTTAGAATGAATCTCTCTGGTCTTTCTCAATGCTTAATGAGTTCACAGGCCCGGCAGGTCAATCAAACGAAGTGGTATGGATGGTAGAGACACAAGAGGGGGTATGGCCCTGGCTTAAGTTTCCATTTTTAAAAATGGGCACAGAAATAAAAAAGGGGAAACAATGACCAATCAACATCATCTTACGGAGGATTCAGCCAAGAAGCAAGAAAATCTGAGATGCTCAATATCAGTGTTTTTACACTGTCAGTTACTACTGTATAATTAGGTCGTTTTTATATCAGATCCAATAAGATTTCCTCCAGAAAGTTCTGGTTAGCTCAAATTGACTACATTTAGAGGAGATGGGGAACAAAGCTGGGTCCAAAGTGTCTCTATTAGCCCTTTAACACGCCGCGAGAGAATAGAGACATTTCCTCTGACAAAAGAAATAAAGGGATCCAGACGTCTGTCTGCCTGTCTCCCGTGTAGAAGAAAGTGATTGCTCCCAGAGCTGCTAGATTAAACACGGATCCAAACCCACAGCAAGACCGCAACAAAACATTTCGGAGTAAAATACAATTTATATAAGAGGTTCACATTAGAAGTGAACAGGCTTCTGTGAGAAATAAAACTGGGAGGAATGTTGACTAAAACCAGGGACATGTGTGTGTTTCTGTGTTTACAGATCACTTAGGTTTGATCTACAGGCTCTCAGAAGATGGCACACCCAGATAGGCTTTCGACCGTCTTCTTATGAGGACATTCATGCTTCCTGAGGGAGTCTTCACACTCCATTTAGGACTGCTTTGCTGTGACAGTGGGTGTTGCAAACACAGTCTACAATGACGTCACGCACAGCCAGTTACAGATTGAAACTCCTTCAGGACACCAGCAGGCCTCGAGTTTCAGTTGTTCGTGTTAGTGTCTAATGGAGGCAGAGATTTCATTGTGGTTATTGCTTGTGGGAGACCGACCAGAAATGCTTTCAATAAAAGTTTCGCCACCCATCTAGGAGGCAATTTCATGCCACTAAGTCGAGCTATGCTGAGCCGAGCTGAGCAGCTCTTTCTCATGCCATTGACCACAGTTACAGGAGGTTTGAGAACAATATGAAAAGACTCTTTAAGACAGGCTGCTTTCATACCACAGAGCTGAACGGCACCTGAACTGTGCTGGTCCACATGAATCCTGTTCACATAGCACAGTTCCACCGACTAGTCAATGGGAAATCAGGCCTGGCACAGCTCGGTTTGGTTTGGTTAGGCCAGTTAAAATACATGTTGACACACCCACAGAGAGATTTAAGCACACCAGAGGGGGCTTTGTGTCACCCTGATCACATGTAACATGTATCCGTCAAGCCTCCAGTACATTAGTGCTAATCTTAGATCTCCGCTTATCTAATTTATTATGATCTGAGGAGCAAAACTGATGTTAGACTCACTATTCTGACACGCTTGCCAAATACAATCCTGGGGTTTTCTCAAGCTGATGTTAAACAAAAGTAAAAATCTGAGTTTTGGCCCAGAGATAGTTGTGTGGTTAAGTCCCCTGCCTGTTGAACCACGTGTGTGCCCCCTCTGGCCATAGGGTCCAACCCACCACAGCTTTCTCTTTCCTGTATCTCCCTAACTTGGTCTACTTCGCTTCTTTCTCACTGTCTAAATTAAGAATGAAAACACTACAAGTGAGTGGACTGCCCACTCTCCTCCAGTTTTGACAGCCAGGGGCAAACAGACTGACCTACTCTCAGCTCTTGTCCGAAGACAGTCCTCTCGCCCAGGGCTGAGCAGTTCCACCGGCCGTAGCGGAACTGGTACTGACACTCGTTGATGCCCAACTGGGCGCCTTCGCCGATGACAATGATGGCGTCGGGGCGACTCTGGCAGAGGGCTCTCTGACGGGGGGCCAGCCCCGGTATCTTGTTGCAGATGATGTTAGCACCCAGAGCGACCACAGAGGACAGTGCCCTAGGCAGAGAGAGACAGGGAGAGATCAGAGGGACATCCCAGATGGGTATAAACACGAAAAGGAGGATTATGTAGAGAGTTTTTACAAGAAACTGTAGGTGGACTACTATCTGGAAAAGCAAGGAGAGATAGGAAGAGATAGAGATACAAAAATTATACTTGAGATGGAATACACAATTTGATGTGAAATAGAGGGACAAGGAGAGGCAAATTTTGACATGGATTGAACTCTGGGCCCTTGTTGCAACATCACTACTGATTGGTCAAAAAATAAGTATTAGATTGTTGTCCACCTACAGAATTTAAATCAGTATAGTTTCTATTAAATCTTGTGGGTTTTTTCATCACAGTATCCAGTCTATAGATCTGAAGGAAAAATGGAACCAAATCAAACATAGGACCCATGAGGAGAAGAGAGCAGAATCTGCAACTTTAATCACACCATGTGCAATCTAATGGACCTTCATGGAGGCATGACAGAGAACAATAGTTAACTTAGGAAATTGGTCCAAATCCAATTCATTTTCTGTATGCCTCTCCCCCTCTCTCTCTCTTACAGAAAACATGAACCACCACAGCTATTTTAGGTTTCAGGACCTGCCCTTGTTATGAATGAGAGGCATGTATGGTGCAGCAATCATTCTCTTTGTGAGGGCCCGGGTCTTTTAATGTCATAAGAAAGAGCTCATTACATAGGTCTGCGCCTACGGACACAGAGCATGATGTAGGCCAATATTACTCTTTTCCATATGCTACTTTCCAATTATGGCTCTTGTCTGACGAGGTGCGCCTGTGACAAAGTAGTTCCGTTGTAATGCGTAAATCCATAAAATCAGGTTATCTCATCAGTTGCGCACATAATACAGCCTATGGAACACGTAAAATCATCATGTAGATTAAATACTAACTTCATTCATTCCGTCATCTCTTTATAATAAGTCGATTTACGACACATTGAATGAATAAAGGACATATCAGTCCAAATTATGGAAAGGGTAGAATGAGTGTGGTATAATTCTGTTGTGGAATAAAATGAAATTGATTGAACGGTACAACTCATGCATTTCCAATCCACTTTCCCAATTTTTGGTTGATATTTCTGGATGTTCCAAGTTATATTTGGCCAGGCATTTTCTAAAATACACTCTCTACAACACTCTTAACAACTTAAAAACTTAAGGAAAAAACTTAAAGAACACCTTCCTATGATCATTTACTCCATTTAGCAACTCGGAAAATGTACTTCTTAAACTGTAAAAATCATGTGGAGCGTTTTCTCTCGTAGTAATAAGCACCTGCAAAAACCAGTCATGCTTTCTACGCGTGATCCAGCTTAAGCATCCAATTTTCAGGTGCGTAATTGGCCAGTTCGCGCATAAGCCACAACTGATTGCCTGCATTATACGACCTATAAATCCAGCTGACTCTGTTTAAATGGAACAAGTGGGTTTATAAGAGACCTACAGGTAGCTACCGCTGGTGAGGATGAGGAAGATCTGTGGGTAGTAGACGGACAGCAGCGCACTGCGAGACGAGATGATGAGCATGGTTGCGCATTGAACACAGCGGACTCTGCTGTCTTGCGTTTTGAAAAAGAAGAAAAAAAGAAGATGCGGAATAAACAAATATATCCTTTTTTTTTAGTCCAGGAGTTTGTCGCAGTAGTGCCGTCTCTCCTTTGCGCTGTTGAGAGTCGGTGTGTTCAGTCGGTGGAGCGGCGGTGCGCTGCAGCAGCTCCAAGCTCCCCTGTCCATGTGTTGGAGACAAGAGGAGGCTTCATCTCTCGGCCAAAGTGTGGTCTGCCACCTGGGCTGATAGAGAGCTGGGGAGGGAGAGAGAGAGAGAGGGAGAGAGAGGTGGGGGGTGGAGGGGGTGTTGGGGTGGGTTCCGGATGTCAGATATGCGCAGCTCTCGTCTCCAAAAGTGAGACTGTGCTGTCATTGGCAGGGTGGGAGACAGTGGCCTCTCCCGGTCCACCCAACCCCAGCGTGGGTACATGGATGAGTCTGCACCCCATCCCCACCCCCCAAAAGCTCCGATATAACCCCTCTCCCTCTCCCTCTCTCCCTCTCTCTCTCTCTCTCTCTCTCTCTCTCTCTCTCTCTCTCTCTCTCTCTCTCTCTCTCTCAGATTCAGAGAAAACTTTATTGGCATGACTCAGTACTGACTGTTGCCAAAGCATATTACAGTAGTGCAGGATAAAATAAGCTACAATACAGATGATTATGGTACAATAAACAATAGGCAAATTCAGTAAGGAACTAATTTTTTGTTCATATGATAATTATGTTTATATGCAATGCTATGGACAATACATAGATTCATACGCAATGCATCTCCAGTTAAGTCACTATCATCTCTCTCTCTCTCTCTCTCTCTCTCTCTCTCTCTCTCTCATAATTACAGTATATAAACCTAACTGACCAACTAATGTGGAATGAAACCCTTTCCTTTTAAGGGTTTCAAAACGCTGTACTTCCATTTAGGAAAAACATCACTACCTGAAATTCATTGGCCAGTATTTGAAAAACATAAATTCTGTCGTTAAAAAATGAAGTATTTTATTAGCAAATGTTTCAAGATGACTCCTAACTTCAATACTAACCCGCAGTGTGCTTAACTTTCATGCCAGCATTCAATGTGGGAGAGTGGGTGTAATTTTTTTCAAATGGTGGATATCTCATTTTGGAACGAAACTCTTAATATTATTAGTGCATGACTTACTATCACATGAGAGAGTTTGAATTCTCTCTCTCTCTCTCTCTCTCTCTCTCTCTCTCTCTCTCTCTCTCTCTCTCTCTCTCTCTCTTTCTCTCTGTGTGTTTCTCTCTCTCTCTGCAATCTGGCATCTCATTTTTGTTAATGCCTTATGATGCATTGTGGTGGAGTTGATCACAAAACAGAAAATTATAAATGCATGAGATGTATTATCAGTGCTTACATTTAAATTTTAGGTATTTATTGGACTGATCAGAGTGAGTGAGCAGGAAGGGCTTCAGTGTCAGTGGACATTTCAGCAGGACACACAGCTACTGATGGATAAATTACCTGTTGTGGGGATTGAACCTGTGACCTTCTGGTTACAAGAAAGTCTCCCAACCACTTGGACACCTTGCCGCCCAATACTCAGCTTTAGGGGGACTTAACATGCAGTATGACATTTATAGGGCCTACGTCACTCTTCTGTCCACATCATCAGATTTGTCTGTGACAAAGAACAAGCCTATGGCACTTCATCAGAAAAAAATACATGATGTATTATATCACTTCACACATAGCCCCAAAACTCTTTCACTCACTCTTTTCATTTGATTTTGCTATTAAGAGTGAAATGAGGGAATACGGTATACTTAGTGTGAATAGGGCTTTTTAGGAATTAAAATCAAAGCAAAGCATTGAAACTCTGTATCTAACGGACTACAGATCATTGTGAGATAAATGTGAAGAGCACAGAGGCACTTTGAAATCTCACTTTATAAGAATGTCTTTTCAGAACACGCAGGATCTGTAACAGCATCTTGAAAACCTGCTAGACACCATGATGTGACACTTCTGTAATGTTATACTTTATTGCTGAAGGGATTATTCTCTCTTCATTTGCTGGACTCCACAGAGAGGTCAGAGGTCAGGGTCAGGCTACAGAACAGCACCTTTGGCGCTGGTAGGGATTCAGTGTCTTCAAGGACACTTCAGCAGGGAGGATGCTTGCTGACACTGAGTCCTCTGGGTTCAGACATTCAGCTGATCATTCTCTCTGTGTTCTTTTGGTTCAGACAGTGTGCTGGTGCTTCTCCAACAATACGCCCTCATGTGGTAGCAAGAAGGAAAACTTCATCATCATATATCAGTCAGGCTAAATATTGTTGCTGCAGTACACAGTAGGTAGTACAGATTCAGTTTTGGACAAGTTATCAAGTTCTTTCTCTTGATACACAAGGGAGAATTGTGTATCACTTTTGGAAAAGAAGTTGAAGTTTATCATTCAATACTTCTAAAACACAGAGGATCCAGTCTATAAAGGGGTTATCATTTTGTAAACCAAGGATGTATGTTGCCTATTAACCATAATTACTTTAATTTTTTTTGTAATCAATCATTTTCTAAGAGTAGATGTCACATTTTTCAAATGGTGGCTATCTCATTTTGGAGCAAAACCCTTCTCATGTTGAATCTCATGAGACTTGTCTTTGAAGTGGCCGGCTGTAATCAGGTGGGAACATGAGCGAGGACAAATACTCAACATGTTGCAAAATGCTGTGAACACTTGTTAAGGAGAAACCACGACAGGAGTATTTACTGTCTGCCCCTTTTAAAGACGGTCCCGGCAAACAGCGGCCTGTTTGCTGTGGAATTTTAGGGCGAGTAAAAAAGTACAACGGGTGTGGACGGTCCTGTTCAAATCCACGGGACCTTCAAAGGATGAGGCGTTTTTATAGGTCTGCTTCACCCCGGGGACAGGGGGCAAAGTACGCTGTCTCTGAGCTTGTTGTTGACATTTTGGAGACCGAAGATTGAAGTAGAAATACCCATTTATTTATGTAGCTTCGCTTGAGCCGAATGAATAACCACTGAGACATTATATGAGTCATTTTGTTGCAAAATGAGAAAGCTACCATTTGAAAAAAAGTGAGACCTACTCTTAGAAAATGATTGATGGCATAAAATTAAGACAAATATGCTGCTTTTCAAAGGATAGTAGGCAAGCTAAGTCCTTGATTGACAACATTCGTATAGTTGAATCCTGATGCCCACAAACAAAGCATTATGCGAGCTACCCAGTGTTTCGGAGCGTGAAAGAATAAATACCGTTCATTCTTTATACTGTTATAAGATTGGACCGTTCCCCACGCCCACTCAGATTGTGTGTAACCGTAGCCGCAGTCAGATGCAGCCTGTACAGTATGAGACGCAGCTCTGCCAATAAATTGGACTGTCTAGAGCTGATACAGGCTGGATCCGAGCCTCCGTCTGGATAAAACCCTTGTCACAAGAACTCAACTCCAAATCTACGGCCATTCCAGTGGACAACTCGCAGATAATGTCTCTGGCACCGGGTCAGCAGAGGCAGAACACTCAGACACCAGAAAATCATGGTGTGTACATGTGTGTGTGTGTGTGTGTGTGTGTGTGTGTGTGAGTGTGTCTTTCACTCTCTCTCTGTGTCTCTTTCTCTCTCCCTCCCTCTCCCCCTCTCACTCTGTCAAATAATCCTCCTGACCACAATTTCCAAAGCCAAGATAGCACTTAAGCAGTGTGCACTCACTGTCTTGGCGCTGACACAGTGATATCTGTTTCTTTTCATATTTTTTGTGTGCAGAAGATGAGGTGAAGAGGGAGACGCCGAAGTTTGGGACTCTGCTGGAATTCTGTCTTATCTGCGCTATTGAACAGGACATCAGATCAGCGATGACAATGGCTATAAAAATAATGTGACTTTTGCTTCTTTTTTTCTGTCGGGACAGTTGAGTTTTGACAGAAAAGTAGATATCATCGTATCTGGACAAGGTCGCCACTTCAGGTATGACAGTCGGACCACAGGATGATGACAGGGGTGGAGACAGAGGGGGAGCAGTGATTCAGAGGGGGCCTCAAGCTGGACGGGGGCCCAAAAAGTCGAGATTAATGCTGCTCTCTTATAGTCCTGTGGGCTTTTGGGCCCATCTTGTCCTGGGGCCCACAATTCTAAGAAGGGTCCCTGAGTGGTTGCCTAGGAAACGGCTAATGTTGATCAAAATAGCAAACATCGGGTAATTCATCATAGGTGGCATTCTTCTCCGTAGAATAGTTCAGGTTCAGTAGTTCAATATATTTATTGTCCCAAAGGGAAATTGGTTATGCAGTCAGGTAAACACAAGGGTAAAAAACGACATGGAACAAACACTGTAGATAAAAAACGTACGTATAAGCATCAGAATCCCTAAAATAAGATCATTTGTCATTCATGAAACAGCCCAGTGCAAAGACCAGAAAGAAATGGACTGTAGATTACAGTTGAAAGTGCAAGGCAAGAAAAGCCACATTCAGCTTCATTAACAGTCTGTGAATGTAATTTTAAGGTTATGTTTTAACAGTATTTGAAGGTTATTTTGAATCTAAAGGAAGGAGGAGGGACACTTTTGACAGGCGTCCTCCCTGCTGAAGTGTCCTTGAGCAACACACTGAATCCCTACCAACTCCAGGTCTGTAGCCCGACCTCTGACCTCTCTGTGGAAGAGGGAGAAGCAAACAGAGAATTTCCCTTTGGGGATCAATAAAGTATCACATTTTACGCCATTTTCACTTCATTAGATGGTGGACAGTTGCGAGTGAGACAGGAGAGAGAGAGAGCGGGGTGTGTACATGGCGTGCGCCTCAGCCCCCCTCCCCGATGGATTTAATTCCTTTAGGTCAGGCAAGTGCATATGGGCGCAGTGAAGGATGTTGGCACACAGCTACACACAGCTCAACTGGCTTTCAAGCTTTACCACAATGTCAGAGGCGTTGTTTAGACCGTAATATGGCAAGACAAACACATGGTGCTTATATGTGTAATGGGGGAAAACGCATGCTGGAATGCGCGAGGAATCTGAGTGTGGTTGGGGAAATGAATATTGCCCCCTGCACTCCAATGGGATTATGGAGTATTAAAGATGAAAAGCAAAACTACCCCAGGGGTGGACATGCTAGAGAGTGTTTATGACGCAGCCAAGCGAAACTACTTTGTAATCAAATCTAATTTACACTGTTCAGAGCATCCCTGAAATCCTAAAAGCTGACAGGGGGAAATTGTTTCCATGTTGAGGAACAACAACGCAAATCCACTTTTGAGCAATTATTGTCCTTGAAGCATCTTGAACCTTTTTGAGAGCAGATGAAGGCAGGGCAAAAAAACAGCATGTTTTCAACAATGTAGGGCACATAAATGTCTTCGAAAATTATCCCTTTTATGTAAACAGGATTTATGTTTTTGGTGTACAGATACTGTTTTGGAGTTGTAAACATGTTGCAGATGTTGGAGAATGGATACACGGCATCACCAGACAAGACAAAAAGAAGACCATGAGAAACTAACAAAGCCAAAAATGAAAACACCAAAAAAAAAAAAAAAAAAACCCTGCTGTTTTCATATCTGTGTGATTTATTTGGAAAACAGATACATGGCATCTTCAGACAAGACAGTTAAAAAGATGACCAGGAGAAACTAACAAAGCAAAACAAGCTGCTTATTTGCATGTAATTCATTTGCATGTAAGTCGTCTTTGTTACACATCCCAAATCTTCTGTGTATTTTCCAAAGTTCTTATGGATCAGGAAGTGGTTCTGGTCTGCAGTGATAAACGCTCCAGTGGTTCGAAACCATGTGCCATCGAGGCCCAAAAGTATGCAGATTTTCATTCCAATCAAACACTACACCAGTTCATCTCACTAATTAGTTCTGCCTCTCTGGTTCAAGGTGCTAATCAGCTGCTTGGAGAAATCAGCTGTTTGGTTGGAATGAAAACCTGCAGACTCTTTGGCTTCGATTGAGGTTGAGAACCGCTGAACGAGTCGGTGACGGATGATACTCTTTTTTTTTTATTTGTTCCTGATTCTGTTTTGAATGTCATTTAACTTTTTTTCCCCCCAGTTTTTGAGCCTTTCGCGCCTCACTTTGTCGTTCTTTGTACTTTGAATTGAGCGCCTCCAGCTTCTGTTTGTACTCGGCTGAACCTGCAGAGGGAGACAAAGCTCCAGAGAAGGTCTCAGTCTGACTGATCAGGCCTTTTTGGTTTGGGCTGAGCCTGTTCTCTTTAGACCAACATTTCGTTTTTTATGGCACGGCATTAAAAGCTGTAATATGCTCAAAAGAAACTAACATCACATACTTTTTAAATAGTATACAGAAATTTTATCATCAGGCTGCATTATTATCATTCAGTTCAGTGTTTAATTCTCAGAAACATGAATTTAAACTGAGAGAATTCCTCTTCCTGAATTCCATTTATTTCAGTTTCTGTAGATGATGAAATATTCAACCTAAAGTGAGTTTAGTTGTGTGTAACGTTACTGTGTCTGCGTTCTCAGCAGCAGAGGCTGTAGTTAGTGCAAAGTGAGTACTGTAGAGATCCTGAAGGGGGCTCTTTCCTCCCATGTTTCAAAGTGCAGGAGGCGAAGCTGTACAGCAGCCCGTCAAACCCCCGGATCAAGGCGCCCAGTGGTTCCACCATCTTGGTTCCTACCATTGAAAATTTCAAAATTGAACCGTCGCAGTTGTCTATATAAAACACAGCACACGTATTTTTCTCTCAGAATATCTACGCTTTTAGTGAACCTGAAATTAGAATATAATTACGCTCATTGCTCTTCTTTTGCGACTCTTTCATCATATCTTTATTTGTGTATCCAAAACCCTGCAACTACAGAAATTAAAATGACCTTTTTTTTTTACTTTATGGCCACATCAACCAAAGCTGCCAGGAATTGTTTACTGTGTGCTCAAGTTAAAGGCAAGACATCACATGCCCACAACAGAGAGCAGCATGTGTATCCTCACCTGCTAACTAATTTAACTTGCAGTCTGGTAAGTGTCTTTACTTACAGAAAGCCACATTAATCAGCCAGATTCAATGGCCATGAAACCGACTAAAGTGTCCAGAGCAATTACAAGAGCACACCCAAACAGCATAAAGTGCATTTTAAGTACTGTATCTGGTTACACTGCAGTACTACATTTCTCAGTGGCAACATGCTGGTGCCTGAGCAATAATACCAATTAGTATGAATTACTTAAGTGATAAAACACAGTCATATAATTTGCAAAAATAGATACATTTATAAATAAGTGTATAACTTGGGTGGAGACTGTGCCGCAGCCGTCAGGCCATCCCTGAAATCCATGAATCCCCCTGTGTAATCCTGGGTTCGAATCCCATCTGTTGCATTCTGCTGTGATCTGTTAACCAAGCAGTCTGAAACCGGTTTGGCTCATTAACCCTAAAACTGAAGTGATGCCTTCTCACAATCTGTTGAAGGTGCAAACACACAGAAATGTCTGACAGCAAGTGATGATTTCAATTTTTTGCTCTGGCGGTTTTACTTTTATTTTGCTTTTTACTTCAATTTTATTTTTATAATTATCGGAGGAAGCCAGCAGTTATGCATTGCTTCACAAGAAAAAGGTATTAAGAAAAAGGTGTGCTGTACTGTGCTTGCCTTTCAACCTATCTAGATAAGGGGGAAAAACACGAGAAGTACTCATTCTTCTTAAGGAAACTTTGTTAATTATAGCATTAATTGTATTTCTTCATTTGCTTCACAAAACATTATAATTTGACTGTAGTTGGTTTGATCCGGTATGACTTGATGTGGTCTGTTAGTAATTCATATGTGAAGAATTATTGCACTGGGGCTTTGGGAATCAAACATGTGTTACACTTCTGTAAGTTTCTACTCCCTTGGAAATACTCTGCCCTTAATGGGTTGGGCCTTATTGTTGAAACACACTGAAAATCTCTCCCACTCTCTCTTTCCCTCTCTGTTTGTGTGTGTGTGTGTGTGTGTGTGTCTCTCTCTCTCTCACACACACAAACACACACATAGATACAGTACAACCACAACTGCTTAACCGGTTTTAGCAGGCTCTAATAGCTCAAAACCACAGAGAGTCAAAAAAAAAAAAAAAACTTTTGTAAGAGTCACATCACGTTAGTGCTGACCTTGCTGATTGAGTTTGCTCACAATCACACGGGTCAAGTCTGGGGTCAGGCCCATGGATCATTTGGTTTAATGGCCGTTTCCTGCCTTCTCAAATGTACGTGTTGCCACATGCCTGGGAAACGAGGAGATGGTAATGTAGTATACATCCGTATTATTTACAGAACCCAGCAGTGAAAAAAGAGCTGCGAAAAAAAGGTGTGCAGGGAGAGAGAGAGACTGAGAAAGAGCAAAGAAAGAAGAAACAGAGGGGAGAGTGACGGGGAGAGAAAGATCGACGGCAAGGAAAAACGAGAGCCAGATATAAAAGAAAGAGACGGTGACAGAAAAAGAGAGGGAGAGAGATCTACTAATTTTGTGGCCTGTCTGTGTCACCAGCACCCTGTTGGGACGACAGATGTGCAGATGATGTCATGTAGAAAGGGGATAGGGCGGGAGGGTGGAGCGAGCGGAGCGCGGGAGGACAGTTGACAGGCGGAGCCTCGATCTGAGAGAGAGGGAAGGGGAGAGAGGAAGGGAGGGCGAGAGGGACTATGGCAATCCTTCATTGCCCTGCAGTCACGCAATTATGAAGTTTTTGTAAGAGGTGTCTCTATTTGTTTTAAAAAAGTGGAGTGTTTTCTAAAAAGGCTGCATAACATAGCCCTCATTGTTCTTTTAATGGAAAAACAGATGCATGAAAATGAAGCGTAGATTATTAAATATAAACAAAAAACTGGCATAGTGTATTTGCTGTGCCTTCGTCGTGTTGCATGGCAGAAGCAACAAATGTGCTGAACTGGTGGTTTTCGATGCAGTACCTCTCACAAAGCGCAGCCTCTCCAAACCGCACAGGCCATTGCAGCCATAATTTGCTTAGTGCAGTCATGGCTGAAGTTTACCCTCCCATCCCCTGACCGGCCGCAGCATAAGAACCCAATTGTTCTCGCGGTCTGCAGTGACAATGCCTGTTTGTGGTCATCCAGAGAGAAAGAAAGTGAGAAAGAGAGAGAGATTGAGGCGCAGAGAAAGTAGAGCCATGCGATACAGTAATTTGTACTTGTTTGCTGCTAAAGATACAGTGTGGGTCACGCTCGGAGCGGGGGGTCCGGGTCGGGTCACAGTTCTCCCAACAGTCCCTCAATCAGCCCCTGTGTATACTGTGCTTTTGTCCCCTCGACAATTATAACGTTGAGACAAACTTTAGCTTGCTCGCATTTTGCCGATTAGCTTCCCAGCCTCCTCTCTCTCTCTCCTCCCCCCCGCCTGCGCCCTTTCTGGCCAGTTGTGCTGGCATGGCAGAGGGAGAAATTGAATGAATTAGGCAGTCGGATGTTGCCTAATGGTTGTACTGCACAAATGCAGCCATTCCTGGCATTGTTATGTGTTAGAATGAGACTGAGAGGGATTGTGCTCTTGGGCCAGCGCAGGAAGGCAGTTACTAAGTGAGACAACCTGTGGGAATCAGTCCAAACCAAAAGAGGACTGAGAGAGTTTTTCCCCCCCTACGTTTCTGTAGGCTTTACTTTTTTTGGATGCAATCTGCCTTTTAAACATCACTGATGTACAACAAAGGGCAACCACAACATCTGAACCGTCCCATCATTGATTTATTGATTCAGTGTGGCGGCCCTGCATTTAAAGCGTGTCAATTCAAAATGAGATAACAACCATGTGAAAAATGTAGCACCTACTCTTACAAAATGACTGGTCGTAAAAAGTGGATTGTGTCCTCGTTTGATAAAACACAACATAAAATATCCAGCATAAAACTACTAGAGCGTGGTCCTGCCCCCCATACATGCACACACAATGTGAACACACAATGTGAACACAATGCAGCTTATCGAGCAGATAAGACTGATAAGTGCACAGGCCTAAAGTTACAGATGGCAGCTGCAGCCCAGTGTTGTCTCTCTCTCTTTCTCTCTCTCTCTCTCTCTCTCTCTCTCTCTCTCATAGGGAAGTGGTCCTGACCCGAGCTTGAGGACACCCTTGGCCCCCTGGGTAATCATTCACCTGTTACCACTGGACTGCTGATAACAAGGTGATAACGGCAGCATTCAAGGTGCACAAACACACACAAACAGTAGGGCATGGGCGTGCACTCACATGTACACGCTCATACACATATCTCTGTTTATTATCACTTCTCATACATACAAGCTGAACGTTTTAATTAGCGTGATATTGCTTCAGATGTTATGTTTGTGAAGTTCCTTTGCTGAGTGTGTTACACTTTAAATTGATATTAGATGCAGATTTTCTAAAAGATCCAATAATTGCCAGATGGAGGGTCATAATACACTGAATGTACACAATATTAGGGACACTTGCTCTTTTCATGAAGTCCAGGTAAAAGCTGTTATCCCTTATATTTTTCCCTTATTAAATCTATACTTTTATCTATATCTTCTATACTAATTTGTCTGCAGTTTTGTAGATTTCAACCAAACCCTGTTTCAAAACCAGAGCAGTGTGAAATAAAAATATACACTGAATCTACACAATGTTAGGGACACTTCCCCTTTTCAGGAAGTACACTGATGAGGTGAAGCCAGGTAAAAGCCATTATCCCTTATTGATTTCCCTTATTAAATCTATGCCAATCACAAAGGAGGAGATGTAAATAAAGAGAAGCAGACGAGTTAGAGAAGGATTTTTAAGCTTTGAGACAATTGAGATGTGGATTGTGTAAAAGAGGCTGCAACTCAATATGAGGAAGTTGTCCCTAATATTTTGTACATTCAGTGTAGTGTCCACTGCAGTAGCCAAACTGAGCTGCTAAGGAGCCCGGGGCGGCACCCGGCAAACTTCTTACAGTAGGAACACTTATCCAGAATCAGATTTCACTCGTTCTGAAAGAGTGGAGATGGTCAAGGGGAAAAGGTCGGGCGGCCCTAGATCGGCTCTCCCGGCGCGAGCGGGGCGATCGATAAAGGCTCGGGGCTCGTCATGGCGGTAGGTGGGGCGTGGCACTGCACTGCAGCACGTTTGGGGGAACAGGACGGGGTGCCATCCAAGGAGGAGGAGGAGGGGGGGGAGAGAGAGAGACACAGCAGTTTGGCCCTCGATGAATTCTCCTCCCACTTTTTCCACACCTCCCCTCTCGCCCGCCTCCTCCCTTCTCCTCCTCTTCCTCCCCAACCTTGCGCCTTCCTCGTCTCTAGCTGCCGTCTTCGGGTGCTCTTGCGCAGAATGGCCTGTGTCTGAGAGCAGTGGCCTGAAATAAAACTAAGAGGGGCCTTGGGCGGCGGAGAATGCTAGCTTTGTCTCAGCTGCCATCCACACTGTCTGGAGACATGGAGGGAAGGAGCTCAAAGAGAGTGTCTGATTGCAAATTAGCAGTGCCAAATGGAGCTCCCTCCTTCCACCTCCACCGAATTCAGCCCCCTCTCTCCTCTCCTCTCCTCTCCTCTCCTCTCCTCTCCTCTCCTCTCCTCTCCTCTCCTCTCCTCTCCTCTCCTCTCCTCTTTCCTCTCCTCTCCTCTCCTCTCCTCTCTTCTCTTCTTTCCTCTCCTCTCCTCCCCAGGCATGTTTCTGGTTCAAATTAGCCAGAAATATTGCCAAAGAAAGTTACTGGTTGAGTCAGTGATGTGGTTAAATGTTCACCAAAAAGAAAAGTTTTTGTCAATAATTTTCTTTTAATTGATGTGAGTGCGTGATTGAGTGAGTGTATGAATAGAATGGAATGAATGATTGATGAGTATTGAGTGCAGAAGTCCATTTTGGTGTGATGTGACAAAAGGTTTTGGATGATAAGTGCTGAATATCATATCTATATCCGTCAGCCGGACTAACTTCTCTTAACATTGTGATTGAAGTGATGTTTCACTTTGCTACAAAATTTTGATTTTCCACCACATTCATGTCAAAGTCAAAGTCTGACAGTAGTTGCCTCTAGCGTCTATGAACTTCTGGGGTTTCGTCTTTTTTCATGTCTCTATTGATAATTGCAGCCGTGGAAAATTACTTCTTCAAAAAAAGAACAAGAAAATAAAACAATTATCCACTATTATATTATCTATTGCCCCGTTGTAGCTCTTTTATGTGCTAAAACTGAAACAAAAAAATGTGCTAAAACAAAAAAAACCCAAAAAACAGCAAATAACATCACTACAGGGAGCTGGAACAGTCGCAGTTAGGCAAAGTCAGTTCAAGTCAAATTTATTTATAAAGTGCTTTTAACAAAGCTGCTTTGTCTCAGAGTGTTATAAAAAGAAACAAAAGACACACACAGATAAAACCAAAAGAGAAGAAACACATAAATTTTAAGGCTTGGCACCAGTCTGCCAAAAACCACAAATGTTATACCGAAGTGAAATATTACTATAAGGCATGCAGCTATAATGGATCATAATGTGTTAAAATAATGTATGAGCCATTAAAAGCTATAATAACAGGCTTGTATCTGTATCTGTTGTGTGTGTTATCTCTCTTTATGGAGCAAATTGGGACAGCTGTATAAAGGATATAATTTACTCTGGTCATTCATGTAAGTCATTATGAGCTATTATATGTGCTAATGAACAAAAATATAATTTAGAATAAATTACTACAAAAATAATGATAATTACTATCACAAATATGATAATTATGGCAAATACTGTCACTATAATTCATAATTTACTGATACTAATGAAGTTACATTTATACCGAGGCATAAACTGACGCTGTTATCCAGAGCGAGTTGAAATGAGTGCAGTGTGTTGGTCAGTGATAATATAACAGGACACATGACTGTTGTGTGGATTGAACCAGTGACCTTTCAGCTACAAAACGGTCTTTAGACACTCTGCCATTAATACTAGTTAACACTCTACCTATAAAAATATCTGTGTATTATTATCTAAAGCCTGTGTAAGTAGTGCCACAACTTTATATCAATAATAATTTGACACATAAACCTTTGTTATGCTTTTCATCGGTTTGGATTACTAGCTGAAAAATAAATTGCAGGATTTTATGTGTGTGTGTGTGTGCGTGTGTGTGTGTGTCTTCAGTCACATCAGGTGAGGCGACTCCATTGACATGAACTTGTGTCACCCTCCTAATCCCTGTAAGCTATACATGCTTAGTCCATACGCAGGCGAGCTGTAGGAACACACACACGCACTCACACTCACTTAATCTCACTATCTCTGCCTGTGCAGATGGATATAGGTGTCCTGCACACAGAGCAGGGGCACTGAGGGCGACCGGAATATCACCTGTCAATAAAGTTTAACCGCCACTCGACACGCTCTGCAGGTTCACACTGTGATTGGGTTTGTGCTTCGATTGCATGGAAAGTTTCATGTGAACAGAGCTGAGGCAAAATCAAATCACACACCGCCTCTAGCCTCTTTACACACAGTGAACATGAGCATGAAACTGTGGCCTATGTTTAATTAAACAGGAGTGAATTGCTTCCTTTGTATCTTATTCATTTTAAGTGAAATAATTTCTGTAGCTTTGCAGATTAATATAACAAATCACAATCACATCGTGTGTTTTTAATGGGTGTGTTTTTTTTTATTGTGAAACCCTGTCTGCAAACCAAATTTCCCTTAAGGGGCAATAAAGTTTTTAATTGAATTGAACTGGATTTCACAACAGAAGGGTTTTAATGAACTGGTGAATTTTATAATAATTCACCTCCTTCAGTAATTATCCACTATTTTTACATGACAGTAATTCTTTATTTTACTGAAGGTGTCTGTTCAGATAAAGCATCCAGGGAGTGTAACTCTGCTACAACATGGTATTAAATAATCTCAGTAACAGCTCATCTATCATCTATCTATATCTGTCTATCTATCTATCTGTCGGAGTGTTTTTAACAGCTTAAATGTTTTTCAGAGAGAAAGTGAGACAGAGAGAGAGAGAGAGAAAGACACTCACACACACACACACACACACACACACACACACACACACACACACACACACATACACCACACACAGGTACTGGTAGGACATGCAGAGGGAAAATAATCTTTTCCTAAGGCTAATTTTCTCATCCCCTATAGACAAACTCAAAATAAGTCTGTTTTACCCCACTGTTCCCAAACAAAACAAATGCTGCCCAGTACAAAGCTGTGAATTTATATCTTATAGGCTATATAAAAATATAATATATATTGTGTCATGGTTTATTGCCATGTACTTAAATTCAGATCCATGTCTATCAGTTTAAGAGACTAAAAGTAGCTCCAAACTTTGTTGGCTGCTGTGGTGTTTTTTTCTTTTTCTTTTTTATTGAATAACGATATGGGCCTTGAAGAGATCTGGATTGCCTTATCTCCACAACAAGATACAGCTGAATAATCAATAAAGTGTCTGTGAGGCAAATCACTGAGCTCAACAAGTCTGGGCTTGTCTTCAAGTCACCTGAGGTGCCTGACTGGAGCTTCATTAACTTGCAGAGGAGGAGGGAAAAAAACTGAAATACATTCATTAACGCAGGCAAACAGGTGTAAGAGCTTCAGCTTTTCAATCCCGTATAACTGTGTTCTTTTATTAGATGGCATAAAAGCAAATGATTTCCTGTAGAGAAGGTGCAGGATGAACTCATCAGCTGTGTTTTTATGTTATTAATTAAGGCTGCTGCTTATTAGAGCTCTCTAACGCCGTCGGAGGATGATAAAGACATATTTAGGGTATTAAGGATAGCCATCTTTATTTTATCCAACACGATGCCTGATGCTTGTTTGAAATGAAAAATGTTATATTAGGCTAATAAAACTTTGTGAAGCTATGTGTAAAACATGTGGCAGGTCTGCTATTACATTACACAAAGAGTTTGGAAGAAGGACCCTAACGAAAAATCACTATAATATTCTTATAATATTCCCATTGAGATATTATTGTGTGTCTGTGGTATTCTATAATGAGTTTATAGAGACCTTTTACTTTATGGCATTATATATTTTTTTTGTCTCCTATTGCATCACCGCATTATTCCTTTAATATTCCTATTGGGTCTTCGCTTATGCTTCGCTGCGATATTTGCAGGCTATAATAACTCTCTACAAGGATTATAGTTATTTTTCATAAGGGCATATCGGGGAAGTTTATTCCTCTACAAAAGCAAATTGAGCTTTTTGATTTTGGGTGGAGGGTGGGTGGTGGAGGAGGAGGGGGGCTGCCTTTAACGATCATCTACCACAACCTAGTTTTTGCAAATATTTCAGTGTGACTCTTGTCGGGTCCTTCTTTGTTTTGTTTTTTTTGCCTTTAGCAGACATTAAATAGCCAGTGCGATAGTGCAGGCTGCAGAGCCAGGCTGGTTGTATAACGGGCTTCACCTCAGCTGAACTTGACGCATCTGGTTCATCGGCGGCGCAGGACGCACGGCGCAGTCTGCAGCCTGTCTGTCCCCACTGAACCGAGATGGATGGCCGGGGAGGGAGAGAGATACAGAGAGAGAGAGGGAGAGAGAGAGAGAGAGAGAGGGGGGAAATACAACTCTTTGATGGCCCGGTAGCCACTGTCGGATACCGTGTCCTATATCTCCAAAATGAAGGCTTCCCTCTCTCTCTCTCTCTCTCTCTTGCAGTCTGCAAATATTGTCGCCTTTCTGTTTTTTTAAATTTATTTTCTGGTCCAGACGCATCAGAGAAGGCGAAGCTCCGTCTAGGAAATAAAACCCGCGGACATGGAGTTGGACACCCGGGGGGAAGATACCGTCTCCAACTTGAACTTGAGCCCTGTGGTCGGTGCGTATAATCCTAAATTTACCTTTCTCCTTTTGTGACACGATTTACATGGGTTTATATTTGCGATATTTTTTTTTACGCGTACGCATGTAGCGACATTTCCCCTGCAGACTAGGTCAGTGGATATTGACACTGTTTTGACTGAAATGATCCACAGTCCTCGGGGGGGAAGTTTTCCAGGCTGTTAAAAACGCGCTTTCGGAATAACACAGGCTTAACATAATCGTCTGTAAATTTGATAACAAGTCCTAAACACCCATTAGTCTTTATGGGAAGATGAGATGGTCGCTACACTGTAAAATTCCCTCTCGCAATACAAGAAAAGAGGTCGCTTTTTCGTGCCCTAGTTTTCCTTCATAGAGAGGCATAATCTTCCTCTTTGTTGTCCCCGATGCAAACACAGATAGGCACCAGCAGCAAGGCAGATCACGTTAATCCAATGGAAAATACTGCTGGCTCTCCAAATGAGCAATTTGTAGGATTTCAGTAAAACGTGCCTTTAATTAGAATAACAGTGTCTCCGAGCTGTTCACTCTGAGATAATCAGTAAGACATGAGAACATATGGTATAATTGTGTGGTTTCCCCTGATGTGTTACTGTGGTTTCCCTCAGAGAAGTTTTTGATGAAATTAATGCTACTCATTGAAATCTGAGAGGATCAAACACACCAGTAGCTGAATGTATTTTTAATGGTTAAAAGGCTGGAGCTTTTCTGTGTGAACAGCGAGTGTAGCCTTTGATACAGTAAAATATATAAAAAAGGACCTCAATTTAGTTTCCTTTGAGGGATGAAAGTGAGTGTATATGATATTAATATTATATATATTACTTGTATATTTCAGTGTGTGCTTGAGGGGGAATCTTGGACAGTCACAACAAGAACTGCACATTCACCAGGTAGGACGAGTACATTTTGAAAACTAAGCAACTAACAAGTGGTTTAAAGAGTCATACAGAGGGAATTCATCATGTAAAGGTTTTCTTCTTGTGGAAATAGATTGTTATTCATTGATAAAATTACCTAAACAATCGTAGTGGGAAAGCTTTATGCTCCGTGCAACTCAGAAATAAATATTATCACACTGCATGTAAGATCATAGAAATAGAAATCACATCGACTTTCGACACATCGACACACAGCATTTAACTTCCCATTGTATCTGCAAAAGCCTACGCCTTTGCAACACATTGCAACACATCTCCCGATCTCATTTGCGAGAATACGCTTTTCGTATGTGTTCAGACGTTTTCTCTTAGCGGCTCGTCTCGGTTCAGGCCAAAGATAACGTTCAGCTGGCTTCTCCTGCGGCTGCTTTCACCCAAAGCACCGCAGCACACATCCGCACCTTCAGCTCAGCACAAGTCAAAAGTTTAGAAGTGGCACACACACAGTTTATCTTTGGGGTTGTTCGTCCTTTCAGATCATCTCTCCCATCCTGCACATCTGGCCGTGTGTTTTGCTGTGTGTGTGCGTGTGTGTGTGTGTGTGTGTGTGTGTGTGCTCTCAAGGCCTCGTCTGAAGGCTGGCTGGCTGGCTGGCTGGGGGAGATTCTGCTCATGCTGGAGTGTCAATCGAATTGCAATGCAGCAATGTTTCCCAAGAAAAGATTCTGGGCTCTGTGTTGGCTGACAGAAACTTGGCGTTGTGCTGTTACCACATTCTCTCTCTCTCTCCCTCTCTCTCTCTCTCTCTCTCACTGGAAAGAGGAACAGAGCAGTCAGAAGCCAAAATATGAACTGGGTCAACATGACCTGTTGGCCGTGGCCCTCAGTCGCGAACACAATCTCTGATATGATGTATTAATGCCGCCTCGTATTGCATGTTTATAAAACGCAGTCGCCGCTATAAACAGGAAAATGCCATTGTGCCTTTGAGAAAACGGAGCAAAAACACAGGTGGCCCTCAGACAATGGACCGGGGCTCGTTTGTCCACCGTGAGTCAGTGGGACAGGAGAAAGACTGAAGATTGACGTGATTACCGTTTGACTCGCCTCGCCGCTCCGCAGCACAGAACCTTAGGAGGTTTGCAATGGCCGACACGAGGAGAGGAGAGGCTCTGATTCCCCCAAATTTTCTCTCATTGGCTTTCAGAACGGTGTCTAGCATTGTCCCATCCTCCCTCCCCTCCCCTCCCCTCCGTTCCCCCTCAACCCCACCACCCGTTCTCGCTCTACCCCTCTTCTTGTCTCTCTCATATCTCACGCAATTGATTGAAACCCTAAACGCCAAGATCAGACCGAGCGCAATCCATCCTTTCTGTGAATAGTTGATTGGATGTGATGACGTTGTGGCGTGTTGTTTCTTTAAGGGCATTTCAGGTCATGGGGAAAGGGGAGGGGGGTGGGGGTGGGGGGGGTGGGGGTAGGGGGAGGTGCGAGGCTGATACTGCACTGTGGCGTGTTCTGCTGTCCCGTCCTGTACTATCCTGTCCTGTCCAGAGCTGCGTTGTACAGCAGCACAGACAATCCTGTCGCTCCCTAATCAGGTCATCCGGCGTTTTAAGAATGTGTGCACGTAGCCGCTTCACTGTCTGTCTGTGAGGGGCGTTCAAAGGTGTTTTTCTGTTTTTTTTTACCCAGCAAACCCTTCTTCTTTCATTGTGTGTGTATCTGCGCCGCCTCGTCATGTTCTAATCTGCACAGATGGACGTGTATTAACAGTAGGAGCAGTGGGCGTCTGTCACCGATTATTTCAGTTTTTTTTCCGGTATTATTAATATGGCAAGGCATGGGCAGCCAGGAGTGCGTGTGTGTGTGTGTGTGTGTGTGTGTGTATGTGTACAGTATGCACACACGCACATGCATGTGTGCGCGCATGTTTGTTTGCTCTAGTGTGCCTGCGATGTCCCCACCACACACTTTACGTTTTAAATCTCTGCGCGTCTCAGTGCAGGGCATTTAAGTGCTTGACCTAATTTCTCTGGCAGCGAAGAATCCACTAGTGAAGGCCTTCCTCTGTGTGTGTGTGTGTGAGTGAGTTTGTGTGTGTGTGTGTGTGTGTGTGTGTGTGTACGTGCGCACGCGCGTGTTGCTCTGGGTGTTTCCTCCTTGCCTTCTAACAGGAAGCTGATGTGGAGTTCAACTGAGGACAGGGAAAAGGCCTTTTCTTTCCACTGTGAATCATTTGAGAGAGAGAGAGAGAGAGAGAAAAAAAACGAAAAAAAGAGGAGAGAAAAAAAGAGACCAGGCCCCTGCACTGATTCAACCCTCTGCAATCTGGCCTGCTTCTCTCTCTCTCTCTGTGTCGCTGTGTCTCTGTGTGTGTGTGTCCCTCTCTCTCTCTCTCTCTCTCTCTCTCTGTGTGTGTCTCTCTCTCGCTAACTCTCTCTCTCATTCTATATGCCTTATTGTCTATTTTGGCTGAGCAGACAGTTTTTTTTTTCTCTCGCTCTTTCTTTTTCTTCCCGCTCTACCTAGGTAACATCTATTTTTTAGAATATACAGCAGTGATCGGGAGCGAATCAGTGGGTTTACGGAGAGTTCACGAGTGCTGTGAGAAGACAGGAGAGAGGGAGAGAGAGAGAGAGAGAGAGAGAGAAAGACAGAGAGGGAGGGGGAGAGAGAGACAGAGAAAGACAGAGAGAGAGAGAGAGAGGAAGGGAGAGACTAAAAGCAAATGAAGCAGGCCTCTGTGGGGAGCAGTGCAGGTTCTTCCGGTTCAGTTTTAACATTCCCACAGCAGAAAGAGGCTGGCCCATGTTATGTACTTAGGAGGAAAAAAAAAACATAAAACACCTACTCACACCATACCACGGCCTTTATTACTGCTAGTGTGGGGGCTAAATACAGAATCCTCAAGCCTTTTATATACCTTAAAGCCGAGTTTTAAATCTGGTGTAGTATGGAAAGAGCAAAACGATCCAAACCCCAAAAATAACTATCTGCTGTTGCCCTTATTATAAGCCCCTCTGGATAAGAGCGTCAGATAAATGCCTCAAATTTTTACATTTCACTTCACAGCCACTCTACCAGAGAACAAACCTGATTGAAAGCTTTTTATAATTATCATCTCACTCCCATCCCAAAACTGTTTCCAGTCTTGCACAGATTCACTTGGTTTGAGAGTTACAGAGTCTGAGTTTGTCCTTCGACTAATGTCATATTGGATGACACTTGTTCCGAACGTTAAATACATCCCAGTGAAATGTTGAAAATGATGAAACAGCATGGCCTTAAACCCTGATGGGAGAAAATCCCACCTTCAGGGTTGTGAATGCTTTCGTGTACCTAATATGGATTTTTAGGAATTAAAATTAAAAAAAAAAAACGTTGCAATCACATATCTAATGAACTGAAAACTGCTCAAATCTCTCTTGGATAGTCAGTAGCATTGAAGGCAAAATAGAGTCCAGATGTATTGCAGCTTAAATACAACTATTATGCCAAGTTGATGTGCTGGAGACAACAAAATGGAAATGGATAAAGATGCAAAAGTCATACGACCTTCAAAACCTTATAAAAAATGAATTAATAACTGTATTTATATAGAACTTATCAAAACATGCTTCACGGAAATAAAAAACAGAGGTTCACATGTTATAATAGTTTTCGGCTGCTCAGCCGCATTCATATGTGAGCTGTTTTGCTAAATCTTTAACTGTTTGTACCGTATTATGTGAGTATCTGCAAGAATTCTCTAGACTGTAGTGGGACAGAGTGTTGTTAGTGCAGCAGCACAACAGAAATAGTCATGAATACGGTTTTAGAAACACATTCAGCAAAGAATAGCAGAGACGATGCACTCGTTGGGTTTATTATCAATAAACTGGGCTGTGCATGGGATATTGCTGCAAAACCTTGTTACTCCAAATGTGGTGTTTTCCCTGCTTTTATTTGTTGTGTGTTGAGGGGAAGTCGGGCTGGCAGGGTGGACTAATCGTTAGAGAGATCGTCCTTCAGCTGGAGGACCTGCCTCCACCCTGCCCAGGTGCCCTTGAGCAAGACGCTGAATCCCCACCAGCTCCAGAGGCGTAGCTGTAGCTCACCCTGCCCTCTGACCCCTACAGAAATCAATAAAGTGTATTATTATTGTATACACTGAATGTACAAAATATTAGGGACGTCTTCCTGATATTGAGTTGCAGCCTCTTTTGCACAATCTACATCTCAGTCGTCTCAAAGGTTAAAAATCCTTCTCTAACTCGTCTGCTTCTCTTTATCTACATCTCCTCCTTTGTGATTGGTTTAGATTTAATAAGGGAAATCAATAAGGGATAATGGCTTTTACCTGGATTCGCCTCATCAGTGTGCTTCATGTAAAGAGCAAGTGTCCCAGATATTTTACACATAACAACAACAACAATAATGATAATAATAAATTCAAATACTTCCTGTAATTTAAAAAAAAAGAAGAAGAAGAAGACATAATGAATTCCTAAAAAGCCGGCCCTCCGTCTGACAGCAATGACATGTTAACACCAAAAATGTTCCAGTGAGATTGTCCGGTGCCCAGCTGGTACTGGCAAAGTGTGGGAAAACAGCGTCTATAAAAACTGCCAGTCTGCTGCACGTCCTAATGAATTACCGATCTTGGTGATTTTTTCGTGGTGCAAGCAGAAACACTGGCGCAGCGACGCTCCATGGTGTTGATTTGTGATTTGGCTCTTTTCTCTGTCTGTTGTGTTCGGTGTAGGGCGGCAGAGGAGACCGGCGGAGGAGGAACCACAAGGCTTCGGCCACTGCATTGCAGGTGAGCTCATGGAGACACGAAACAGTGGCATACACGAAAGGCACTGCGCGCGCACACACACACACACACACACACACACACACCTCTATTCAGCCTGTATGCAGAGGAAGACCCGACATCTTCCTTACGGGGTGAACGCAATAACATTTTGGCGCATAAACATTTTAAGTTTCACTCTTATTGAGAGTGACTTGCAGTGAGTGCCACAGCAGAATAAGATTTAATACCTAGTTCACCAAAAATTACAAGCAACCAATAGAAAGAAGCGTCAGGAGCTACAGCGCCTGCACAATATTCCCCTGACCGTGTAAGAGAGAAGTACTAGGAGAGGAAATTAAATAAGAAGTGAGGAGAGAGATAGAAGGGGTTTTAAGAGCAATTACAGTGAGGAGAGAGGATGTGATTCACTGAGGAGAAGGTGATGTGAGATGCATCTTGAAAACACTTCATTAGAAACCTTTTTCCTCCAAAACTTCAACTTTTCAAGAAGTGTGGAAAAGCTTTTATTTCTTTATCAGTGCATGCAGTTTTTTTTTTCATATTACAGTGTATTTTTAGTAGTATTTTTAACAGGTCGGATTGGTCCAAGGGTCACGAAACACGTTCCACATATTATGAATAATGCTGTGTGCCAGTTAAATTTAAAAAGTTGGCAAAATATTTGGTCCCTAATATGAATTTAAAGGTGTTTGTCTTGATGCTTCTTTCTTGGCCAGGTTTCCCTTGAAAAAGAGATTCATAATCTCAGTGGGACTGACCTGGTTATATAAAGATTAAATAATAAAATAAAAACAGACTATGAATCTAGACAATAAATAGTTCTTCATATTTCTAAATCTGTTTTGAGACAGAGCGCACTCAAAATTTAATACAGACGTTGGTCACCCTTCTTCAGCACTTTTTCAACCAATACAGCAAAAAAAAAAGAAAGGATGGGTCTGTGAAACTGGGCTTTAATAGCAAGACAGACAGTAAGAAGATGAACGTTTAATCTGACAGATTCTGTCTAATGTTGCAATACGCCATGGTATATATTTAATAGGCTGCAATAAGTAGAATCGGGTGATCAAATCTGAGCGATGAGCAGATTCTGTCCAGCAGTGCCATCAGTTCCCAGCAAAGAAGAAACATGCCTGCCTTCGGTTTTGGAATGCCATAATTGTGTGGGAGAGTTAGGGGGATTTGAACATAGTGGATTTTACGCACGGAGACTCTCTGGGAAGAAATGAGATGGTTACATTGTAATTTCTGATTTTTATTTCCTCCATGGAGTTGATTATAACAACATGACGGTCTTTTAGTCCTCATAAATCAGAACATTATGTTGCAGTCATGAAATTGATGCTGTTTCAAAGTGGTTTTGACTTTGCCAGTTGTGAATGAGTAAATTTTGACTCAATAAAAGATAGCTTCGGTTATCCACAGGCCTGAAAATGCTGGATTAGGAGTTAAGGGAAAATGATATATGGCTTGTTGTTGAGTGAAATCGGTGACAACAGTGTCATATTGACGTCCGTAGGCTTAGAGACTAGAGCCTAATAACTAGAGAGTCAAGAGTCTGACTGAACAACAAGCTTTCTCAGCATGAAGACTTTCTAACTCTACCTGTCTCTGGCCCGGGTCAAATCCTACTTGCAAGCAGTTTTTAGTGTTTGTTTTAACTTGCATGCACTACCGGATGGGTGGAGTTTATTGCATCAGGATAATTCCAACAGTGTAAGGTAAGCTGTCAATCTCACAAAAGTGTATTAAATTCACTTAAAATGATTTTCTTGCGGAGGGCGTCCTGGTGACATATCATGTACCTGCTACATCCTGGGTTCAAATTTGGCCTGGGATCTCTTTCCCATCTTTATTAAGATTAAGATTAAGATTGCACTTTATTGATCCCTTAGGGGAAATTCAGGAAAATTATTGTCTCTCTCTCTCTCTCTCCTGTTAACTATCAAATAAAGCAAAACTAGTCTTATAAAAAAACATTTGTCTAATTTACAGCAGCTATTTTATTGTCCTATTTGTTCAAACCCTAAAAAAAAGCACCTAAGTAGGCTAACACAAACCATAAAAAAAGTATTTGCGAATACTGTTTGCCCCAGGTCTAGTCCGTCTTCTCTCTCTCTCTCTCTCTCTCTCTCTGGTGTTTCTCTCCCCTCTCCACTTCCTCTGCCTCTCTCCCTGCAGAGTTTTAGCTCATGTGTGACCTCTGCAGGTGTCACTTCACATGCAACATGGCCAAGAGACCCAGATCAGGATCTGGGATCAGCTTACGTTCTTCCAAAGCTTACCACCGAACATGAGAAAATCAAACATAATACTGACCTCAGGCAGTCGACAGAATTTTTAGTTTAGGAGTTTCATTCCAAAAATAAGCACCATTTGAACATTTTGACTCTTATTGCCAGCATGAAAATGTCTCAATATGGGATATTTTTGAGGTTATGCATCTGTTTAAAAACCAGTAAATTTTAAGTATATGTTTTCTTCCCCCCCCCCCCCCCCACATACTGTGTAGATAATGCCGGGTAACATATCTTTTTCCCAATATGGACTTACAACCAGTGATGTAGTGGTACAGTAAACATACACTGAATGTACAAAATATTATGAAATACACTGATGAGGTGAATTCAGGTAAAAAACATTATTATTAAAAGCCATTAAACCAATCACAAAGGAGGAGATGTAGATAAAGAGAAGCAGACGAGTTAGAGAAATATTTTTAAGCTTTGAGACAATTGAGGTGTGGCTTGTGCAAAAGGGGCTGCAACTCAATATGAGGAAGATGACCCTAATATTTTGTACATTCAGTGTATAGTATGAAGTTAGATCGTAAACATTTATATTAGATTTGAAAAGATAGGTAAACTGAGTTAGGGTGGGTTTACCCTCCGCTGCATCCCTACTTTCGGAATAAAACCCTTCATTTGACTTAACTAGTGTAGTGGGCAGCCTCCCACTGATCAGGTGTTGTCCAGATGTGCTGGTGAGAGCCATCCTCAGGCTCCTACTAATCTCCTGTTTGGAGGGAAGGGATAGAACAAGAAAGCCCTCCGTGACTTGCAAGGGCCTAATGTACTGTACACTGTTAAAAAAAAAAAATAATAATGCTTTCAGTGTCTCAAATCGGGTAATCCAGATTCATCTTTGTTTTACAGAAACAGCATCCTTGTCTCCCATTTGTAGTCAAATTACCTGAATTGGGTGCTGACCCCAAACTGAAATAACCAAAATAAGGAAAGTCTATGTCCAGTCTATATACAGTCTATGTCCTACACACATACACCCTATCATGCTTCTTCTTCTCCTCTCCTTAAGTTTGTATGGCATTTTGATGGAAGCTTTCATCCAAAACCCCTTACAGTGCCTTGAGTGCGTACATAATTAGCATCAGTGACTGCGTTTACATGCATGAGCATTTCGTTTTTAACCCGGTTACTCAAGTAACCCAGTTTTGGGTCGACGCATGTAAATGTCATAACTCATACTCCGATTATGAGAAACCCGGTTAAGATGCCTTATGATGGCTTACTCCCATATTAAACAGGTTATTGTGCTTGTAAACAGCTCCTTTCATTTTTGGTTTTTGATGTCTGTATAAACTCAGACTGGGTACATTTTGATTGTAACACAAAACATGGCAGCAAGCAGTAGTCTGTTTACCATTACTATTAATATAGGGATCATTTCTTTCCCCTGTATTAGAAGTAACCTGCTGCTCAGTCAAAGATGGCAGCTGGCGCCCGCATCTTTATCATACTATTTTCTGGCAGACCGTTCTGTGTGTGGGCGCGACACCTCAGGTGGACGGGAATATTGTGTTAATTGGTTTATTAATGGCAACAGGGAGACTCAGTTGCAGGGTATCAAAGGTGCATGTAAACAGCTTAACCTGAATGAGATCTTCACCAGAGGAGTATGGCTAATAGCCGGGTTGCTCTGTGCATGTAAACGTTTAGCCAGCGTCTGCAGTGGGAATGAAACCCCTAACCCCGGCAATGTTTGTGCCATTTCCTCCCAAATTTAGCTGCACAGGAACACAGGTTTGATCTCTGCATGCTGCTGCTGCTTCCTGCCCCTCTACTCTCTCTTTACCACTTGGCCTCTATCTTCATTTCCTATTCTATACCCCATGAAAGAAAAAAAGTAGGGTATGATATGAGCCAGAGGGAGACACCGACTCCCCTTCCCAAAAGCAAAGGTGGATTAACGGGTGTCAGGAGCACGCTTGATATCACGGACGGTTCAGCTCCATTGGCGTCCAATTAGAAAGTATTACATACAAAGTAATTATAGGGTAAAGTTCAGCGCACTGTAACGGTGTTTGTGATTTAGTAAGGGGAGAATTACAGCGCAGGTGTAGGGTAACTTCATCTTTGTTCGGAGTGTGTGTGTGTGTGTGTGTGTGTGTGTGTTCATTGGGGGGTCGTGAAGGAGAAGTAATGAGAGTGGATGGTTGCTCTCCACCAGACAACCAGAATGAACCGTGCAATGGTTAAAAGAAACCCTCTCCCTCTCTCTCTCTCTCTCCCTCTCTGTCTGTCTCTCTCTCTCTCTCTCTCCCTCTCCCTCCCTCTCTGTCTCTCAGACTGGGGGCTGCCCTGCCTCCACACAGCCCTCGGCCACCGATGCATTGTGGCCCGGGGCCTCATTTGAATGGGCCTTTAGTATTTTGTGTGAACAAGTCAGCGCCATTTGCATTTGTTCCAGTCACAAAGGTTTAACAGGTCAATAGGGACTCCCTGGCAGAAAACTAACACGCCAGGGCACCTTCTTTTTCCTCCCTCACGTCTCCTCCATCGCTGTGGTTGTCAGGCACCCAGCTTGTCCCGGTAGTATGTAACTCAAGCATGTGGTGTATATGTGTGTGTGTGCTTCTGTGTATAAGTGTGTGTATGTGTTTTAGGACATGATTGGTGCCGGTGGGGTGCAGGGTCAGAAAAGGGGACCTAATAATCTCGAGGCTATACTGACAAAGGTTTAATTAACATACAACTTATAGCTGCAGCTTGTTCGAATGACAGAGGGGGTTTGTTTTGTGTGTGTGTGTGTGTGTGTGTGTGTGTGTGTTTGAGAGAGAGACAGAGAGCAGGGAACTTAAACACACACACACACACACACACACACACACACCTACACACACACACATATACAAGCACATTTGTGTCTGTGGTCCTGCAGAGTTTCATTTCCTGAGCCTGGAATATTAACTGTCTTAATAAAATTTGTAACATGGTGCTGAACAAAACGCAGCGATTTGTGGGAGCTAATTGCACCTAAACGGCTTCACTGCAAGTGCGGCGACATGACAGTGTGCATTGTGCCGGTTATAAAGAGATACATTACACTTCTTGAAGGGATTTTAGTTTATTTTTCTTCACTAGGCACTTGACACAGTAGGGAGAAAAAAGTCTCTGGTTTGGCACTTTGCAGCTAACTGAAAAAACTCTATATTAGCATTTTTAGCATTCCTCATGAAAACGAATGGGTGACGCTAGCTTCAGCACAACAAGCTAGCTTAGGGCTAGTAGCAATACTCAAACTCCTTGTTTTGAAAGGAGTGCTAACAATGTTAACGTGACATTTTTTTGAACTGACTGCCAACACAGAAACTTTTTCACCACAATGATGAGTGATTGGGGGAAAAAAAGAAACTGAACTAAACTAAAAATCAAAATGTGAAGGTATCCCTTAAAGGCATACCACTAAATACAATAAGGTAATTTTCAAAGTATTATAGCCTAGCTCACATTATAAATGATATCTCTAATGGGACAGCTACTAATTTTATTAATTAGTATTAGGGCAGTTGCTAATTTACTTCATGAACATAGACACACCATGTTATTAGCCTGCGATAAAAGCTTCTAATGAGTCAATCACATTAAAATGAAGCCACTGTAATTCATTACAGCTGTGTGCCTAAGTAAACTGTTAGCACACCTTAGCCTACTAATTTGTCTGCGGAAGTGCTTTTTGCAAAGCCATTACACTAAATATGAGCCCTGATATTTTAGAACAGGTCTTTTTTTTTTTTTTTTTTTGCCCGCATTTGAGCGAAATATCTAGTGAGAACAGTCTATCCTCTCATTAAAGATTTATTGTTATTTTCGGAGGCATGGCAGAATCGACTTTTTATGGTTCTATTTCCTTCTGAGTATGTGTCGCTCATGTGGCTTGCTTGGGGCTTTCAAATCCCGAGCCAACGCCACTGTCAAAAAGTATTTCTGCACTCAACATGTCATATACTTAATGATATTTTTCGTAATAGCCTCACCTAATATATAAATGAACAGGCCGCTTGCACTTGAAATAATACCAGAATAATAGCATTCTACCGGCGTTTCCATCTATGTGGGTTTAAAGAGCCAGCAGGGTGGCGGGGTGGCCCGGAGGTTAGAGAGATGGTCCTGCAATTAAAATGTCACAGGCTCAACCCCCGTACCAGCCAACGCGTGTCCGTCAACAGCCACGTTTTCTGTTGAAGCGTCCTCGAGCAAGACACCGAACCCCTACCTGCTCACTCACTGCAAGGCACTCTGGGTAAGAGCGCCAGCCAAGTGCCTAAAATGTGAATATAAATTAGCAGCGTCACACTTTCCACATTGTCGGCAGCTTTAACAGCTATATATATATATATATATATTTTTTTTTTGGTCATATTTTACAATGTGCCGCCTACTTGTTAGGCATATAACAATATGTCATAGGCAGTTACAAAAACCCACAACCCTTTGTCAGCCTCCCTCATCGCCCTTTTTATTCACAATGTAGTTTTGTCAACAAGTAGGATAATAATCCTCAACATACAACATCAAACATGATTGGTATTTACCAGACTGGTATGCCCAGTATGCATTATTTATATATTTTGTGTGGGGTGAAACTCCACTCCCTAGTTCTTCAGTATTGTAAAAATACAGGTGTAGGAAGATAGTTTCTCTTTTGAAACAGTGTGCAATATATTTTAATTTTAGATTGTCTTTAAATACAGTTGAGCTGTATACTTCTGGTTTTGTTCATATCTAAAGCAGCATCCTTGTTTGTTTTTTCCTCATTAATGAAACATCCTCATTTTATGTAATACAAGATTATTTCAGATATAAAATATTAAATTGACCCAGTATAGCTTAAGCATTATTCTACCTGTGTCAGATTTTTATGGAAGGTGGGGCATGTTAATGTCCTGTGTCCCCAAAATGAAAAAAAAGGGGTTTCTTTAAAGTAGATGGTGTACAAATTACTTTTCTTGGAGGAAAGCTGATGAAACTTTCCCTGATCCAAGTCGTTCCTGCTCCTGAGAGTCTGAACTCCTCTCTTAAAGTTGCTTCCAGGCCTCAGCTTATAAGAAAAGCCCTCATTCCCCATACCCCCAGTAAACCAGAAATACTTTAATCACTATGTGTATACACTAACATGTACAGTATTAGGAATTTGCCTTGGTGACTTGGCGCATGTAACATAAATATAGCAGAATATACAGACATATACAGACATAATGTATATAGTAGGAGACAAAACAATGTACACATTATGCGCAACACACCATACACATGGTTGAAACATACACAGGTTGAATTTACACCAATACATTTCAAGTCTGAGAGAGCAGAAAGATTAGTACAGTTTAGAGAGGCATGTGGCAAACATGAGAAGTGGAAAAAATGAAATATTATGTGGCAGATGTAAGTGAGAGAGTAGGGAAAACTCTGAGAAGGATTTAGTAAATAAGTAATTGCGCTCAATTGAGCTTTTAGAGGCATGCTTACAATTGCTCCTGTCATGCTGATCTGAACTCGCCTGGACGCTGTGCTGTGCTGCGTTTTATTGCAGTGGGTTGTGTTGTGTGACCCACTGTTTGGATTTCTGTTCCATTATCTTTCAAACTTGCTGCAGTTTGGTCTCAAGTAGAGAAAAGCAAAGTAAAAACCCAGAGTTAGGTGCTACAAGCTGCTAGCTAGGCCTGTAGCCAGGCCCAGAGAGCCAGACCTGGCAGCTCCGAGGCTGCGACGTGTGAAACGCTGCACACAAAGGAGCTCGCTCCATCTGTATGCACCCTACATAGGCAGGCTTTTGTTGCAGCCGACAGGCACATGACTGCTAGCATCTTAACCCCTCGGAGCCAGCGTCTCTTTTCCCGGCTCACTAGACTGCACACTGCAGTAGGCACGACAGTCCATTATTGCTTTTTGGAGAAAAAAAAAGAAAGAAAAAACAAAACAAAACAGTGTTCTCGAGGTTTAGGACTTGATTTAAAGTGAGAGGCAATAGTTTGTTGTTGATTTATATGTTTAGTATTTTTATGGACATTCCTCTCAGTGAAAACTCCCCAAAAATGTGTTTAAAAAACTGTGTTGTTCTCTGTGTGATAGTATTGAATACAATAGTTTAGTATTAGTATAGTGTTTGGACATTGATACAAAACTTTTAATTGTTTTATAAATCTGCTAATGGAGATGTAAGACTTTTTAAAAGCAAAATAAACGGTATACATTGTTTGAAAAATTGGATGGGGGCTACATTTTTAACAATGATTTGGGGTTAATATCAAGGTCAGCCGTGAACAGGAGAAGACCAGAGAACAAAAAAATGTGCCAACAGTCCACAAAGTGTTCAGTGTTTTCACATGAAGTGTATGTAAAAATATGCAGATTTATATTTTTAGTATTTCTGAAGAGATTTATGAAGCATTAAGTAAAAGATTAGATAAAAGATGATGTGCACATTTCAGTCTAATTGCATTTTCTATTTACTACCAGAGCAGCTTTGCTTTATTTATCCGTACATTTCACATAAAGTTGTATGATAGTTCAGAAGTGAGTCAGGCAATTCCCTTTGGGAGAACTCTCTGTAAAATCCAATTAAAGATAAATCACTACTATCAAGACTCGATGGCTGCGGCAGCGACGAGATGCTCCGACCTATTAGCACTCTTTCATTTTTCAATTTTAGCATGCTACGTGGATGTCCTTGAGTAGGTCATTAAGGCAGACACACACACACACACACACACACACACACACACACACGCTCTCTCTCTCTCTCTCTCTCTCTCTCTCTCTCTCTCTCTCTCTCACAAACACACACACACACAGACACACTCTCTCTCTCTCTCTCTCTTGCACACTCACACTCAGTGAAACACACCTTTTTAATGAGATGGCGAGGAGCAACTAGTTTGTTACTATTTCATTTTACTTGTCATCATCTTTTTTTTTTTTTTAAGATACAGTAAAACCAGTGGAGAAAATTATGCATCCCATTATAATTTCATGACATTCATATGCTTAAAATGGGGATGCTTTTCTTATTAAACCACAGTGAACTACCAAGAAAAAAAATAAAAATACAAATGATGCTCCAATTTCAGGAACTTTGCTTCGCATTACTTGAATTTCCGGTTCACATAAAAATCCCTGGATGCTCTGCATTTCATATGCACTTACTCCTGTGCCTCGTGTTACACTGTGCAACCCAGACAACCCCACACGTGTGCTTGTGTGTGTGTGTGTGTGTGTGTGAGGTAGTGTGTGTGTGCAGACTTGTGGCCGATATGAAATCAAATGAACGCTCTATTTGGAGCGCTCCTAAACCCTTACTCAGCTGAATTGGATAGGTGCGAGTTAGGCGAACATGCTGTCACTCTCTGTCAGATAAGTGACTGATCTCAGGAAAAAGAAGAGAATAGAGAGGAGGGGGGGGGGGGAAGAGAGATGGCAAGGACGGGGGGGGGGGGGGGGGGGGGGGTGAGGCTGCAGTGCATTTTAAGGCAGTTAAAATAAAACATGGCTCCGCGTCTCTCTCCCCCTTGTGTGAAACGTGGGTGTACGGTCCCGGTGGGGGCTGGGGTGCGAAGGGCTCCTATCTGGGCCGAGCTAGGCCACCCAGGCCCCATCCAGGCTGCAGTGTCCCTGTGACGTGGCATTAATCTAGAACCAACAGCAGGTCCGAACCCTTTAAGAGGTGGTACCACTCCCTGAGAATCCAAGAGACCTAAAGTGGCAGTCGATAGAGCCGAAAAAAAAAAATTAAATAACGGCCGTTTATTAATGTTTGTTTCATTTATGCGGGAGGGAACCCCGAAATATGAGCAGTTAAGTAGCAAGGAATCAAGAGAGGTATGTAAGGGAGGGGAGGTAAGTTTCAACTGGTAGAAAATTTATAAAATTGATGTTCGATTTACCTTTTTAACCTGTGTGCAGCTTGCAATTTGCTTGCAGTTTTGCATGAGTAATAATGAGTAATTTCCAGAGAGGCAGCACATACAGGAACGACACAAATGCTTGAGCTGAAATGTTTCAGCCTTGAGAGCACTTGACTCCACATTCAGGACATTTTTCTTGTCTCATGTAGCATCCCACAATATTTCGATGCTTCAGTGCCTCACTATGAAAAAAGTATGTAATATTAGCTTTGAATAAGACCAAGGATTGCAGCATGTGTTTTGATGTAAATTTGATTTTACCATGCTCCTCACAGTTATTATAAATTACAGAAAACAGCCCTCGTTGCCAAGGATCAGAGTGGCGTTTCTTTGTTCACTGGGTAAAGACACTCGTAATTACATTTTTTTTAATGTCCTCGAGATGGGCAGTGGATTCTGTTAGCTAAATTAGAAACCAAACTTTTCTAATAATCCTGGCAGTGGGAAAATGACCTAGAGAAGGTAGTCTCATGGTTAACTGAAAGTGGGACGATGATTTTCCCAGAGCACTGCCCTTACTTTAATGAGAGAAGGGGTCCAAGAGGAAGAGCTGTGAAGCTGTTAGAGTGCTGCTTGTTTCGATATATTGTCTGTTTGGCTGTTTTAAGGCCGATCGGGACACTCGTGTCCAACAAGTGCAGGGCCATTTTGTCTCTCTGCTTTTCCAACCTTTGCTCTGCTCTGCTGCCGAATGGGTTCCCTCCACAGCAAAGCCTTATTTTCAGAGGTGAGTAGCTTAATGATTATCAAAGAGATACATTTAAATCAAAGCTCTTCGTGTCCTTGATAAGTGTCATTTTAAAACTGTTATTGTCTTTGCTGTGAATCGGGTTCAGAAATCCCTCAAGAACAGTTTTTAATCTTGAATGCAAATGCCAGTTTACTAATTGCTGTATCATCTCGTACATTTACAGTGTAAAAGTTTTGCAAATCATTTCTGTGGATATTAAACATAATGAATATCATGTACTAAGACTAGACAATCATGAAAAAAAGGCCAAAATAGAAGTTTGACAGGAATCATGTTGAAAAAGTTCCTCTGATGAGAGGTTGCTGTAGTGAAATGCACAGGAGAAAAGAAAATGTTTACATGTATTTAATACTTAGACTTTGAAAATGAAATCATGAAAAAGTATATAACTTATTAAAAGGTCTGCAACAACTTGCATTAGTAATATTTGCATTTGAAAATGTGGATTTTGGAATTACAGATGCAAAAGGTCTGAAAGGTCTGAAACTCAAATGCCTTTTGTTTGGTGAAAAGGCACTTTGACATGTTTCACACTCACAATGAGATGATCGCCTATTTCCTTGACAACTGAAGAATAATGTATTTTTAATGTCTGACATGTATTAAGAGATTGATATAATAATATTTTCATAAGAACGTGTTGTAGCATCGCTGCGCAATAGCCTTCTCGATACACACTGGTTTATTGCAGAGGCAGAGAGAAATTTCTTTTTCTCTTATAAGCGCGTTTTAAACTTGATTTGAATCTATTTTGTGTAGTTTTTAAAAATAGATTATATCCTAATATTTGGGCCGTAATAATAATGTATTCCTTAGTATCAATGATTATTGATGAAGCCTATAGAGAATAAAAATGTGTCTCCCTGTTTATGTTTTCAGCTTTTCTGTATTGCTTTACAGTGTTCAGTGTTCAGTTTATCAAAGTTAAATTTGTCAGGCAATTCTGTCTGCCAACAAAACCAACAAAAACAAGAATTATGTATTTTATTACTGAATTATGCAGAATCTTTTTAGAATAAAATAATTGTCCTTTTCAAGGTTTCCTTTCGAAAAAAAAAAAAAAAAAAAAAGATTTTGCTTTATCTTATTAAACCAGATTAAAAGTTCCAAATTTAATTGTCTAACCTTTTCTTTTTTGATGAAGTTACATATTCTGTCAAGCCGCTTTGTAAATAAAGTCATAAATTCATTCAGGGTTTTTAAAAATTGATTCAGGGGGGAAAAAAACATTTTTTAACCCTGACTCAATTTGCCTGCCTTTTTAAAGCAGTGAATCCTGGTTACATTGGCTCATATTATCACATTATTTACCTTGTACCTTTTAATTTTACTCAGTGTTAGAAATACTGTCATATAAACTGAGATTATTTGCTTTCCAGTACAAGTTTTTTTTTTTCCAGTAAATGTAATATATTTGTTTGTATTCAGTATATTCCATTAATAGGGAGAAAAGAAATTAATACACTCTTAGTTCAATCTCTCTTGTTTCTCTTGCTGACATGAAATTATTGCATTTCAGGATCTTTATAAACTTTGAAACAACACTTTATTTGGTCATAACATCTCTCAGGGTTTGAAAAGCATACAAAAAGCAAAAAGTAGAAATTCTTTAATATGAATATAACATGATAATACGAACATGAACATGGAATAGAAAATCTAAAGTACATTTGGAGAATTTTTTTTTCATCCATAACAGAATGCACAGGGTTAACCACTGTGTGTTTTTAGTCTTAATGTGACTGAAGGAATTTAAATCTCGAATACCTACAGTTAACTAAAGGCTTGTTTTGGCATTTGTCAAAAAATAATTGTGTTTTACTTATAGAAATGTTCGTTGTTTAGTGATCTGGCAAATTATGAGCAGTGTGTTAGTGACTGCATCACTCTAGCCGCCATGTTGTCTGCTCCTGTCCTCCATTTTGTGATTTTGTCTCTCAGTTGTTGCTTACCTGTTTTTTTTTTTTCATCAAACTTAGCACTGGCTCTGGCTCTTCAACACACCAACATGGCACAATTGTAATTTGTATTGCTTTCTCATGATTTTCAGATGTACATTTAATTTTGTATGTTAACATTATCGATCAAGTGAATTCCTTATAGCTCTCATTTTAAGAGGGAGACCAAATGTAGCTGATGTTTGAAGACATTTATATGGTGATTGTTACATATAAAATCCATTCTGTAAAAATTGAAATCTGCCAGTGAATGCCCGGACGAGTTGAAAACTGCCTAGACAGGCAAAATACCTCATAAAGAGGAGTGTGTCCTATGTAACAAAGTGTTTACTTCTTGAAACAAATTTATCCATGTGTTCAGCGCCGGCCATGTTGGTGGCTGCATGCGGCGTTAGGTTTTACAGCTCCGCAGTGCGAGCGGCCGTGACCCGCAGCCCCGTAATGGCCGCCGGGGGTCACGGAGGTTAATAGAGACTGATGTACGAGGCCCCTGAGTGACATCCCAAAGGGGATGGCCCCTTAATCCTTATTAGGCCTCTGTGTTAGTGATCCTTACCTTTCAAAGCAAACAGCACGCTCCCTTTGCCGTGGGGCCCCGGCCTGCCCCCGGCGTTACACTTCTGACCTCGGGGTCGTGGCCTTTGTTCACAGCCCTTCAGAGCCTGACCCGCGGGGTCACGGCTGTAATAGAGAAGTTGTCGAGGCGCGTGCTCCGGAGGGGCCCCGCAGCAGACCACCTCGAAGAGTAGAGGGAGCCGGCCCGGCCCGCTGGTCACCGAGAGGGAGCGGGTGTCTGTGTGTTCGCCAGAGTGTGAATGTATAGATAGCTGGAACTTGTAGGGTGAAAATAAGACAGATGTTACATGCGTGAGTCAGTAGTGTTCAGCACAGGGTCTTTACGTTGCAAATAAGACCCAACCTCTGGAATTTTAAATGCAATAAGTCATGTATTCTCAGAGGTTAATATTGCAGACGGGGTCCCGTCTCTCATAACTGGCCCGTCCAGGTGCTTCTACTTACTCGACTGCGTTCGTTTCACTGTTAACTAAAAGCTACAACCAATAAATTGAGGAAATTGCCTTTTTGGTCCCGAGAAGGATTTTAATACTTTGATTCCTTCCTGTGTCTTAAGATGAATTTTCCTCTCAGAGAAAGTTCTTTTGGCCTTTCATTTCAGCTAACCTGCTGTAATTTGTATTAAAAAAACACTTTTCTAATGTATGTTGATTAATTCAATTTTATATTGTGATTTTCCTATCTTTTCTGATTCAAATATACATGTATATTTTTGCCATTGAGCATTAATATTGGTGAAATATCGCATGTGTTGCTTGTCCCAGGCAGTCGGACAATATAGCACCAAGGGGTCTGTGCGCCATAAATTTAATCTGGGTTTGTTGAGTGGTTGTATTTGTAGTAGTGGATTCGCAGGATGATTCATAAGGATGTGAAGGCTCCTGAGGTCTGATACAGACCACTGGATCAACAGCCATATTGTTTCAGTATAACTCATTTCTACTGTGAGACATTCATTGCAGCCATCTTGCCACTGTGCAGTATGATTTTCACATCTTTGTACAAATCAAAGCTGTACAAATTTGTACAATGTGTTTTGCATTTCAGTCCTCACCCTCTTGCATCTTTATGATTTTTGAAGATTTTGAAAGACTGTCACTACACCTAATTGCTTTGCAGTAGCTCTCCTTTTGAGTCTGTTCTCCAGCTTACCATATTTCAACAGATCTGAGCAGATCTTAAAAAAAATGACTCTCACATGCATATCCGATATCAACAATGCATTATGCCTTTAAAGCACAATAAATGTGTGGCACGGCGAAGCGCAGCTCGGATTCAGCCTAGAGATGAAGCGGGCCGATAAAAAGACTGGGTTGTGGACTCTTGAAGGTGTCGTAAAGGAGGTTGTTAATATTGGAGTTTCATCAATGGCAGCATTACGCAGGCCGCTCCTGCAGGGGCGAGGCCGCGCAGAGGGCTACAGTGTCAGAAGTTGGCAGCTGAGCCAAAACCAGAGCCGTATCCTCAAGTGAACTCTCCGCGACGTACGGTGCAACAGGCTCTGCCAAGTTTTTTGAATTCCTGCCACATGTTAGATGGTAAACAACTGACTAGCAGAAACAGCGTCTTAGGTAGACGAGGAGGGCTAAGGGACACTTCCAAATGGCTGATGAAACCTGCGTTTGTTTTACATTATTGTCTGATTTATGTTTTGCATGTACTTGTAATGGTGATTTACTCATGCAGCGATTGCAATTGGTTCAAAGATGTGGCGAGATGTGACGTCACCCGGATGTCTGCCGGTGCTCGATCCGTTTTTCTCATCAACAGACAGGGATGAATTTATATCTTTATAAAGTGCAAAGAAATGTACGATTCCCTCATGTTCAAGCACTGTAGCAACCTTATCTTATCGTACTGGCGCTCGTTTTTCATGTGACTGTAGGTTTTTCGCGTCGATGCAATGTGCGTTTTTGATGCGCGGACGGTGCGGCGCAGCGCTGGCTGTGGCATTACCCAGAATACAGAGAACCTGAGTTTCATTTGAGACTCTGGAAAAGCCGAAGAGGGAGAGAGAGACAGTTAGGCAAGACAAGTGCACTGTCTCTCTCTCTCTTTCTGTCTGTCTGTCTCTCTCTGGGTCCGTCCTCCGAGGTAGAAACACACACAGCAGCGTAACGCCTTTCTCTCAGCTTCCGAGACTGGGAGTGAGCTGGGAGAGACTGCAACTACCCAAGCCGCCATATTAGTTTGCTGTTCGCTCCTACTGCGGGCTTCGTCTACTTCTCCCCAGTTAAAAAAGCCCCACATACGCACACAAAAAAATGGTAAAGTGAATAAGAAGGTTCCCCACCTTTTATTTTTTTTTTCTCAACGTTTGCAGCGGCCGCTCAGTCTCTGAGTGAGCATTAAAGACAGATTGAAATCAAGATCAGTTAGCCGTGCTCCATGATGTGAGATCCATCCGTTTTTTGGACAGTTTTCCCTTTTTCCCCTCTCTTTTGTGCGGCTGCTACTTTGGGGAGAGAGGAGGGGGAAAAAAAAAAAGTTGCCTGTGCTGAGTTCTGGGTTTCTTTGGGAAAGAGAGGAGTGGAGGGGAGGGGAATGGCGTCTAAAAGAGAGGAAGTTGTTTTTTGCCATGGGGAATCTGTTGCAAACAGCTAAGGGGCATTACAGCATTGGCCGCAGAGAGAAGTTTTGGGGAGGGAAGTCGGGTGGAAGCAGGACGAGCGTGAATAACCTTCAGCAGTCTGATGCAGAGGTTGGTAGGTGTGTGTGTGTGTGTGTGTGTGTGTGTGAGAGAGAGAGAGAGAGAGGGAGAGAGAGACAGAAAGGGTGGTGTCTGGCAAAGAAGTCACAAAATTATGTAAGAAAATGTGACCCACATTTCATCCAGATCCTCCTCAAAGCAAGCTTAAACTGAAGTCCTGAAGAATTAACACTAGCTGTTCGGCGCACGGCTGTTTACTGTATGCCATAACGGTGCTACTGAAAGGACAAGAAAGGGTGGGAGACAGAGTGGGCTGGACACTCGAGGGGGGCGGGGGGGGGGTGGGGGGTAGGGGTGTGGGGGGAGGAGGGGTGCAGGACACGAGCAGAGTCATCAGGAGAGTCCATTTTATCGCTCTGTTACTGCCCGACATTTCTCCCCTCCTTATTCGCACGCAGGACCGCCGCTCCTGCAGGTTTCGCCTTATTCGCAGCGAGGCGAGGGGTGGCCTAGTAAGGTGAAATGCGGGCGCATTGCGGTAAATATCGCAGGAATTTACAGTGCGGTTCACTGTTGCAATCGTGACCATTGCTCAAGTGCGTCTCCTTTGGTCCTGCTCCGGGGCAGTCGCACCCAGGCGCTTATCTGGCTTTGAAGACTTGCCAAAATAGTCAAAGTGGCCCGGTTTTTCAACTCATAAAAGTGTCTGTGGTCGAGAAAAGAGAGCCAGTCACGAAGACACTATTCACCTCTGTTCACCTCAGTCCTATACTTTTTTGTTTGCCTTTCTTTGCCTTTGGTTTGTTGGGTTGCCTGTAGTTGCTTGCATTGCAGTCGACCCCCTGCGACTTTTGTGAAAATGGACTCGTCTGTCGTAGAAAAATATGTGTCTGATATCACTCTGTACGGCAGCAACAGCTCAGAAATGGGAACAAAAGATGAATCTTAAAGTTAGGTGTCGAAAGTTGTTCTAGACTCCTTTAATCATCAGTGTGTGTGTGTGTGTGTGTGTGTGTGTGTGCGTGCTGTGGCTATCCTCCTTAGGATGAGTGCACTGTGTCACCACCCCGCACCCCCGCCCCCCTCCACACCCGCCTTGTGCATGCGCACGTCGTGCCGGGCCGGTGATGAAAATGCGTAGTGCGCACGCACTTCCACACGTCCCCGTTTCATCATCAGCTGAGCTCTTTCTCCTCCACTCACAGCTCTCTTCCCTCCCTCTCTCACCCCCTCCCTCTCGGCTCTCTCTTCTTTTTCTATCCATCTCTCTCTTCCCTCCTCTCTCTCTCTCTCTCTCTCTCTCTCTCTCTCTCTCTCCCTCCCTCCCTCCCTCCCTCTCTCTCTTTCTCTCTCTCCCTGGGTCCCGGCCACATGCGAGAGGGTAGACTAGGACGCTGCAGCTCTGAAAAAAAAAGAGGGGAAAAACGCTCTGCTGCTATTTCTACAGGCGGGCCCTCCCCTTCAGCTAGTCTGTGCCAAAAGAGGGAGGGATTTTTTACTACTCCCAGTCCCAGGATTTTAACCCTCTGCCTGCTCTAGCCTCTCTGCAAGATCTGCTCCTCAATATCCTGCAACAAGTGGCTTTGCTTTACTCCGACTTCGACCTTGCTGCGCCATTTGCGAAGACAATTTCGGGACCCCGTTTTCTTCTCCTCCCGGGCGCTGATCGCATGCATTCGGTGACTTTTTTTGCCGCTTCCGAGTTGTCGTCGGTAGTGTTAAAACAGGGCTGGGAGAATCAGTGGTTTTTGGTTTATGCCTTAGCGTGATGCGAAAGGCTTTTCTAGCGTGTGTGTGTCCTGATCACTCGCCATGCCTCCTTTTCTCGTGAGTGGAGATCGCGCCTTCCTCCCTCAGGCTGAGGACGAAGACGGCAGTTTGTTCTCGGCATGTTGTACGACTGTGTTGCAGCTGTCTTGATTTCATGTTACCTGTCTGCGTGTGAGGTGTCTCGATTTCTCTTTCTCTCTCTCTTTCTCTTTCTCTCTCTCTCTCTCTTTCTCTCTCTCTCTCTCTTTCCCAAAGGCTATTAGATTCACAGATGATTTCTCATGCAGTTTCCTGTGATCTCTTATCTCGTATGCCCTCTACCTTCCTCCGTCCTCACCCTTTCCTTCTCAAAATCTCCTTCTTTCGTGTTTTCTCCCCCCCCCACCCTCTCTTCCTCCACGCTCTTTCTCTGTCTCTCTCTCTCTCTCTCTCTCTCTCTCTCCCTCTCTCTTCCCCTCTCTCTCTCGTGGGCAGTCTACAGTGAAAGGGGAGCAGGAGGGCGGAGCAGTGGTGGGGCTTTTTCTGGGACAGGTGCCAATTCCAAACAAAAGACACAAAAAGCCAAAAAAGAGTGAGATGCTTCCAAACGAAAAAGAGAAAAAAAATGTTGCATGTTGCAAGAAGTGATTTGTAGCGATTACATGTGTGTGTTTTTGTGTGTGTGTGTGTGTGTGTCCGTGTGAGGAGGGGGGCAAAGTTACAAATGTGCAAAAAATATGAATATTGCAGGACTTTTTATTGCATGAGCGAGTCGCAGAGATTTTGAATTCTCTCTTTCCCCTCTCCTCTCTCTCTCTCCCTCTCCCTCTCCCTCTCTCTCTCTCGCTCCCGTGAAGGCATTTGAGTTTCGAGCGGGGAAGAGAAGGAGGGGTGGGTGGAGTTGGGAGGGGGCACAAGGAGGTGGAGCCTCCCTCCCTCACCCCCGTCCTCCTCCCTGTTGAGTCTTCTGCATTATTCATATGCCCGGGCCAGTGCTGCGATCTGACTGGCTGCCTGGCTTAGCATTCACCCGACATTCAGTGGCTCTGTTTGCTAACATTCCTCATTCAAAGCCTTGTTAACTGCCAGACGGGAGGAACACGCGACTCCATGGGAAACCCACATGGCCTCCCCATTGTGGCGGGCCCTGACAGTCTCAGACTAGGGGGTGGCAGACAGGAGAGTACGAGGGGAGCCGGTTAGTAAATATAAGAAGGCAGCAGCCCGGGTTAGGCAGGTTACCAAAAGCTTAGGGCAGGCGTTGGAGACGGGTTTAGAGGAAGGTGGCCAGATTGACAGGGTGAAAACCAGACAGAGGGGCAGACAGATGGGCAGACAGACACCTAGACGAGGCGTTCAGGCAGACAGGGAGGCTGGCAGTTTGTGGGGCTCTGAATGGAGTCTCTCGTTGGCGTGCCCGCCTACTCCTTGCAGGGAGTGCAGAGCTGTGTGACTGAATCAGAGCTCCTTCTCTGCCCTTCTCCACAGAGAGGATATGTGGACGTACAGTGTGGAGCTACCGAGGGATCCGGCACAATGGACCGCCGGGATTTCTACTCTTTACCCCGCTAGCTGATGGATGTGTCTGCCAGTCGCCCTCAAGTCTTAGTGGGTGAGTCGGAGGCTGTGTGTGTGTGTGGGTTAAGTGTGGGTGTGGAAGTGTCTGTGTGTGTGCGTGCGTGTGTGTGTGTGTGTGTGCGAGTGCGAGTATGCATGTGTGCGTACGTGTGCGTGAGCGAACGAGGGAGCGTGCACACATACAGACGTTTTGTGACAAAACTAGCAACACAAACAGGAAACAAACGCCAGAGAGTGGCTGCGTTTGACTCCGTCCTTGTGTTCCTGTGTGTGAGCGTCATGCCTGGGTGTCGTTTCATTCAGTCTGTCTGCAACACGACTATCCAGAGAGAAGCGACTTCACTAAATATAGGCAAACCAGGGGGAAACGTGGCACGGGCTTTGAATTTCAGACGAAACGGAGCTAATCTCTCTCCGAGTACATTCTTACCTGCAGTTTGCGCTGTAGGTCGGCCTTTTTGTGGGTGTTTGTGGGTGTTTGTGTGTATGTGTGTGTTCGTGTGAGAGAGAGAGAGAGAGAGAGAGAGAGGGAGAGAGAGAGAGAGAGGGAGAGAGACGGTTTTGGAGGGAGCAGAGAGGGACTAGTGCTGTAATGCTGGGCCGAGGGCCAGACAAGGCCTGCTACACAAGGCCGTGCCCCACCACAACGCTCCCTCTCTCTCTCCTTTTCTGTCCCCCGGTCAGCTATCACAAAACTATCAACCGCTATTCTGACAACGAATTTGCTCTTGAAACCGCATTTCGACGAATATGTCGGAGGTTTACGTTTTGTAGTGGGTTAAACGTCTGAAAATAGGCCATTGCTGACACGTGGCCACACATCGCTTTAATATAGCACGAACGGGCCTATTCAAGGTGCAGTTTATTTTTTGTCACCGCTCGTCACCGCTCGAATATGAAAGGTTCGTTTTCGTATTTTTCAATTTTCCTTAACATTTGAACACAAGAAAAAACGTTTGAAGCCGTTAAGTTGTGGACATTTCTTTTCTTTATGCGAGTTATATGGTTTAAAGACTGTTTCCAAAGCAGGGAAACCTAATTATGCAGTATGTGGGGTGTATCTTTCGAAGGGAATAGGAGGGTACGCGATTATAAGAATTAATAAAAGTTCTAGAATCATTTATATTAGTTTCACACCTGCTCTATTCCCGAGGAGGAATATCAACTCATATTTTCAATGTGTTATATCTTATTTTTGGAAAATTCAATGCGCCGCACCCTTTTTCGATGCCATTCGACGCCGTGCCCATCGATTCGTACCCATCGATCGGTTTTTCGCACAAGCGCTAAGTGAAACCGGATGCTTTCTCCCGCTGTTCGCCGAGTGTGTGCGGTGGCACGTTGAGCACCTCAGCGGATTCGAATCGACCCTGACCAATAGGTAGGAGTGGAGGCAGTATGAGTCATCACAGATAGCTCTAGTCATCCCACCTACATCGTACGTTTGACAGCCTATTCATCCACCGCACCGCCAGTACAGCGCCTGGCGCGAGCTCCGCCATCGCTGCCGCTCCAGCAGGAAACCCTGACGTCGATCCCGCGCTTGACGCTACGAAAACGCTCCTCGGAGACCCTCGACCGCCTGGAACGATGAGTTGATACGTCAGCACGTCGAGCGGTAACGCGTCAGTCCAGGACACCGATCACCAGGCAAAGTCAAGCTGTAGAAATTCGCCACAAGAGTCAAATGAAGGATATAATTCTCTTCTCTTCTCTTCTCTTCTCTTCTCTTCTCTTCTCTTCTCTTCTCTTCTCGTCTCGTCTCTTCGTATGCAGATAGAAAGCGTAAGATAATATTTGTGGTGTGCCTTACAGCCCTTGACAATCAAAAGCCCTTCAGGGAAATGGAGAGAGACGCTGTTTAATCCGTGTTTTGTAACTTGGAAACTGCGTTGATCATTTCGTATGCCTTAGAAAAACATTGAAAATGTTTTATAGTGTTTTCCCCCGTGGACATAGATAGGTTTCACAGTGTCCCTATGCATACTTACAGTCTCAGATCTGTCAGGTCGATTTATGTCACGAATAACAATGAAAGACCTCAAGACATATATTACCTCAAGATATTGGCAGTTGTTGAAAGAATATCTCTTCTCCAGTAGACAAGGGAAAAACAAAACTGGTTAGCTCTTGGATTTCATTCAATTTAACATCGTATTCCGTGCTGATGGCACGCAAAACCTTTTGGCAATAAGTAATGCGTTTTTACGCCATTTTATACTTCGATTTCCTGTACTTACAAGACAGTTTGACTGTTGCGTTTTAATTGATGAAATTCCGTGTTTTACAATTCAACGGTAGCATCTACCATCAAAGTATCCTATAATGTTTTATTTTAGAGAGAAAGGGATATAGCAATGTGGATTTGGCCTCCGAGCTGAATGTACACTTCTGATTTATGAAAACACATCTTAAGTTGTGTTATAAAACTGTGGAAAACGGCAAAATTAAAGGAAATGTGAGAGCGAACATAAAAGCTAACACACTACACATGCACACACACACACAGACATGCTCAGACTAACACACAGACGGACTCTCTCTCTCTCTCAGACACACACACACACACACACACACACACACACAGTCACATCGAGGCAAACACCCAGACACATTTGATGCTATGTACCCCACAATGGACCCTGGCTCCTAAGATGAATGGGGTTCCCACGCCTCTCCCAAGGAGTGCAGGGCACAGCCTCCTCCTCTGAGCATTCACACACACACACACACACACACACACACATACCCACTGCAGACACACACACACACACACACACTCAGTCTTACTCAAACACACACAGGTGCACGCAAGTATAATACAGAGCCACACACATACACACACATTTTCGCACTCATGCTCTGGTAAGGTACAAGGACACATTCTAAAAAGCAGACACACACACACACACACACACACACACACACACACACACACACACACTCAAAACATCAATTATTATTCAGAGCACTCCCAGCCATGATAAGCATGTCACATTTAAAGCCGGAGTCTGACAGACTTATTTTTTTAGAAGCGCTTTAGCAATTTGCCTGAAGATGCAGCTTTTAATTTCTTAAGCTGCAAACCAGAGGGGAAATGAAGAACGAGACTTACTTTGGGTATTTCACTCTCAGGCAAGACTCAGTTACACCTCATCTCACTGTGTGTGTGTGTGTGTGTGTGTGTGTGTGTCAGTCATAAAGTCTGGTCTTGTTTTGCGGGGAGAATCCAAATGAAGCAGAAACAAAAGGTCTGTCGGCAGACGAGGTTTGTGGGAAAATCTACCAGTTTGTGCATTTTCTAAAGGTTCACGACTGGCAAATAGAATGTTCTCGAGTGTGTGTGTGTGTGTGCATACGTGTGTGCATACGTGTGTGTTTGTCTGCATTTGTGTGTATGTGTGTGTGAGTTTCAAATTCCAAAATCTATGACTTTCCGAATCAATAAGAAATATATTGTAATATTTATTTTTTGTACCACTATAATTTTTCAGCCATATGACACTGTGTTGTTTTTTTTTTAATCCAGTAGAACTTCCAGTAGATTTTTTTTTTCTATAGAAAAATTATATTTGGGGTTTTGTGTTATTTCCAGTATACGTTTTAGTATATCATTTATATAATTTGAATTTACTCTATAATAGAATGCTAATACTACTCTTCTGAAATGGCTTTCGTTTTGATGATTCATAGTGTGTGTGTGTGTGTGTGTGTGTGTGTTTGTGTGTGTGTTTGTGTGTGTGTGTGTGTGTGTGTGTGTGCAGGTGTGTGTGTATAATATTTACAATATTATAAATAAAATTATTTATTGCAATAAATGTTAAATATTTTATGTTAAATATTTTAAGATAAAATAATTAATAGCGTGGGCAGTTTACTTTGGTACTTGTTCATTTCTTAAAGTTAAATTGATGCTTTTTAGATTTTTGAGATTTCAAACACATTTATAACTTAAACATTATGTTTTTATGAACCAAAATTGAAACATGATTTAAAAAATGGGAAATAGAGAAAATGAATAGAAATGTTGAACAAAAAGCCACAACACACTGCAGCAGAAAACACTCGATACAATTCTAATGACATAATATAATTCCCATTGGTCATTTTCTGAACTGTAGGCTTTTCTGAGAGATGAATCAAGCGTTTTTCAGCGTCGGCCAGTTTATGGTAATACAGTTAGCCTAAATTTGGGCAGTGATCGCTCTAACATATGGTGCATCCGCCCTAATGATACACTGAAGTAGCTGCTTGGAACGTTTATGAGCTTCTGTACTCTGGTTGACATGGACACCTTGGTGTGTGTGAGTGTGTGTGTGTGTGTGTGTGTGTGTGTGTTTAGGCAATATATCTGCACAATTTTGTGTGTGTGTGTGTGTGTGTGTAGATGTGCAGGTGTGTGTAAGTATTAATATATAATATGCTCTCATTGGTTTTTCTAATTTCTTTCTCTTTCATTTACAGGCTGATTATTTGGCTGTGACTTAATTTTCCTGGGCAGACCGCAATATAAAGGTTAGTTTCAACATTTTATTAATTTTGCATTCTTGAATTCTTAATACTTGCAGTTCGTATTTACTTCATATTTTATGAGGTATTTAACTTTGTGTGTCCATGCCACCACACTGCCTTGATTTCCCCAAAGCCCAAATCGTTTTTCCTTCACCTCTCTAGTGGGAAATGACCGTTCTTTAACTCGATGTTTCAGCGTCCCGCAGGCACCCAACACCACTTCAACACTTTGCATTTAGTTTATTGAACACAATCCGGCTCACATTGTTCTCCTCGGCACACAGCGCCGACTGTGGCAGCGAGTGACGCGTCCCATCAAAACCCGCTCCGTCGCGTTGTGTCATGTCATCTGAATCAGTAAGTCTCTGCTCCAGCTCAAAGATAATCTCCTCAAAGGAAATTAGTCGGGGGAAAAAGGGGAAAGAAAAGCCGTCAGCCTAAAGGTCAAATGAAGATTAGAGGGAAACAGTACACGAGGGCACGCCGGCTGGCACCCGGAACTGCACAAAGGCCTCATTGTCACGGGAGCCCAGAGCTCAGCACACACACTCCCTGTGTGCTGGGGGAGACGTGACACCTGTTGGTGGGTTCGCTCCACTGCAGGCAGAGGGAGCGGACGGCTGCTGCAGGACAACAGTGGAGCGAAGTCGAGCTCACTGGAAACGAGATAAGACATTCCCAGGCACACCGACGTCTCGAATATTGGATCGGAAGACTCCCACGTGAACACTGTGCAGGGTTCGAATCTGGCTGTTGGGTTTTTGCCTCACGTCATCCCGTCTTTATCTCCCATCTTTCCCGTCCCGTCCCAGGGTTTACAGTGAAATAAAAACCCCCGAATGACTAAAAAAAAACAAAAAAAGGTCTTGAAAAACCACAGATTGTTTTTGATTTAATTTTTTCAGGTAATTAGTTTGAACCGAACCCTCGAGGCACGCAAGGTCCACTCGCTTCAAAGGGCGGAGCGGCTAATCTCGGATCAGTTCGCTGATCGTTCTTGACAGTTTTAAAACAATTTTATTGTTTACGGCGGCGCGCGTCCAAAACATCGGGGCGGATATTCTTTTAGAGAGGTTGCGTGAGGACACGCGGCCACGAGGCGGTCTCAGCTGATAAGATAATTACTCTTCTACAGACTGAATGTAGATTTCTTTTTACAAAATTGCCGTATAGCAGCGATAACACCTGCACACAGTGGGTGCTCTTTACTTTAGAAACACTGGACTATAATTTACTTCAGATTTAGATGGATAAATGATACACTACCAGTCAAAAGTTTGGACACACCACATTTTCCTTTATGTTTTTACTATTTTCCACATTTTGAACAATAGTAAAGACATCAAAACTATGAAATAACACAAATGGAATTATGCAGTGACCAAAAAATGTGTCAAACAAATCAAAACGATCTCATATTTTAGATTCTTTAAAGTAGCCGCCCTTTGCCTTGGAGGCAAGGCAAAGGGCTTGGAAAGAAATTCAGACATAGGCATCGACTTCACTATTTATATTTGTCTAAGAAACAAATTTCAAGCATTTAAGCAGAAGCCTTTAGATCAAAATGGCTTTAAGAGAATGAAAGACATAGTACATTCAATCAGGTGTGTCCAGACTTTTGCCTGGTAGCGTAGACAGCGTTTAGTGAGAGGGCTTGTCCTCTGTAAACCTGACTTCGACACACATTAGCTGTAATAGAGACGCAGCGAGATGCGGACAGTCGGCTTTGGTGTATATTTTACAGGCTTAGGCACTGGGAAGCTTGTGTTGAGGCCTCTGTGTCGGGGCAGATTTGTGTGGCATTTATGGGATCCCCGGCCTCTAATAAAACAGCCGCAAACTGGTGCGTGCGTGTGTGTGTGTGTGTGAGGACTTAAGGCTGTGACTCACTTTAATAAGTTTGACCCACCTCACCTCCTCACGTCTCCCCCCGTCGCTCCCCGACTGGAAGGGAAACCACAGCAGCGCCGCAGCCTCTCCCGTCTCAGGCAGGAAACTCCCTGAAAACGACCGCAACCTGCCTCCTCTCACCTTCTAGGCCCTCGCCCAAACACACACACACACACACACACACACACGGACACGGACACACACATACAGATCGACTTCTTGTGACACACACGCATGCAACTACACTCAGAGACACACACACGCTTAAGCTGTAACAATGAGAGTTTTAGATTAGTAGTGTGTGCACGTAGGTGTGTGTGTGTGTGTGTGTGTGTGTGTGTGTGTATTCACTAGAGAGGTGTCACCTAAACCAGCAGGTAACAGCATGGCAGCCCTGCTAATTGCCAAACAAGATCCTCCTGAATAATACAGACAGAAGACACTCTCACTCCTCATCTGTGTGTGTGTGTGTGTGTTTCACGCACATACATTGGAGTGTGTACCTGCGTTCGCGTACATGTGTTCACAAGTGCATTCTGGTTATGTACGCTGCTTATTATGTATGTGTATTACATGTGCGAGCCTTCCGGGTTCATGCGGACCCGGGGGTGCCGGCGTTATGCGATGCTAATCTGTAAGACAAGAGGTGAAAGCCTAACCTTTCAACACCCGACAACATCTAACTCTCTCTGCTCTCATTTGTCTCCATCAGGCCAAGGCAACCTGAGAGAGACGAGGTGACTGACCAGGCTGAGCTGAAGAGGAGGTGACCTGTCAAGCACAAGTGGCACACAGGATTTGTAATTGCACAATCACAGCGTATACTAAAAATTAAACAAAAAACACGATTTAGCACGGTTTATTCTGCTCCTATGCCGCGTTCACGTCATATCGGATTTCCCGTAAATACGAACTGCCACCTGGGGAAAAAACGTTCACGTCAACCTCCGAGTCGTAATTACATGTAGGACATGTGGGAATCTTTTGCGGGCTCGGATGTCTCCCACTTGCCGTCCCGAAGTGCGGAAGTGTGTCTGCACAAGCGGTAAACATAGCAGGGAATCCACCGATGTCGGCAGTCAAAAGTAATAAAAATCTAAATGATCAGTTATATTCACAGAAATACAATCGGGAATACAATTGACCCTACTTACGAAAAAGCAAGCAATATCTGCTGCAGTTTGTTTATGGTTGATTTTAAATTCATAAATATAAATTATTTTGGGTGCAGGCATTCCATCGAGTAAAACACGTGAACGCTTTTAAGCTGTAGCAAACAAAATGTCATCTCATCCTTCCACTTCTTCCAATATGACGTGAACGCAGCATTAGTTGTAGTTTTTAAAAGAGGACAGGCCGCTCCCCTCAGTGTTTTTTCTCATTTTCATGGAGAGGTTAGCAAGGCTGAGAGAGCCACTTAGTGCAGGAGGCAGTGGAGAGAAGCTTCTGTCAGGATCTGATCCCAGACCAGCTGAGGTTGCATGCTTTTCCAGAGGCCTTAAAAGATTTTGAAAATGAATGAATGGCCTTGAAAGCACTTTATTTTTTTTTTATTGAAATGTAGCACCCAAATTCATCAAAATGCCTCAGCTTTTTATCTCTCTCCTCTTATCCTAGCATGAACACTTCACACCCCGAGATAATATCTGCGTAGCCGCAGTGTTCAGTTTAAAAGTGATTGATTTGACAATGACGTCTTCACTTGACAGGAGTAAAAAAAATGAAAAGAATATTAAATTTCACCAAACAAGACCCTGAAAGTAATTGAAAAGTCCTTGAATTTGGCATCCAAGTGAGAGTGGGAACCCAGTGTGAAAGAAATAGAGCATCTATTTCCAAAATATGAAACACATCGAGTGTTTCATTCCAAAAAGCTAGGAAAAAAATATAGGTCATTCAATTCTCAGGAATGTTTGTATTTTGTCGACAAAGGTTTTGAAATAGCTAATAACTTGAATGTGTTTCTGTAAGGAGTTTTACTTCCATGCCTCTAATCATTTTATAACAGTAGGTGTCTTTGTTTTTTACATGTTGGATAACTCATTTTATAGAATCAAAATATAGGATATCCCCTTTTTTAATTGCACACTTTGCATTTTCTCTGTAGTTCTGTTCTTTCCCTGTGCTTCTCTTCCCGGTCTCCTGAGGTCGCGTGTCAGTCTGAGTCGATGTTCACTCAGCCGCCCGTCAGGCTCGGGACACGAGAGACGCCTGCCGGAGATAAACTGTCCTTTGGGGTGAGGTAGTAGGTTGTATAGTTTTAGGGTCATTCCCAAGCTGTCAGATGACTATACAACTTACTGTCTTTCCTGAAGCGACTGTGATGACATCATCATCATCATCATCATCATCATCATCGACACAGAGGAACATATCGCTTGGAGTTCACCAATGTAAAAAAAAAAAACGTTTTGGAAGTTATCTCTTATCTCCACTTGCATGTTCATTTTCAAAATAATATACACTGAATGGACAAAATATTAGAGACACTTAACTCTTTTCATGAAGTACACTGATGAGGTGAATCCAGGTACCTTATTAAATCTATATCAATCACAAAGGAGGAGATGTAGATGAAGAGAAGCGGACGAGTTACAGAAGGATTTTTAAGCTTTGAGACAATTGAGATGTGGATTGTGCAAAAGGGGCTGCAACTCAGGAAGATGTACCTGATATTTTGTACATTCAGTGTGTATTCATTTGAAGTTCATTATTCAATATTTCTAGATCCAATTTGTAAAACTGGTAGGAATTTTTCAACTGAGGACTTGAATTATTTACTATGAAAAGTGCTATCATTTGTTTTAATTCAGGGCTGTTAATCATTTTGTAAGTGTAGGAGTCACTTATTTCAAATACGCTTATTACAATTGCAAATGTTGTAACTGAGGCCTTCATGCCTGGAGTGGCTAATATTTGAATGATGGTTTTAATTGCACAGAAACGAAACATAATGTAATAACCTTGTGTACCAGCGATCGGATCCGACCTGCGGACAAATCCTCAGACTCGAAGCTCCCACGATCGGACCACTGACTTCCCTCTGACTTCCCACTGACTTGCATGACTTATGGTGTTCGCACAGGGTGAGGTAGTAGGTTGTGTGGTTTCAGGGTTGTGATTTTACCCCATCAGGAGCTAACTATACAACCTACTGCCTTCCCTGGAGGGCAGCAATACATCACAGTAGAGCCACATCAAGTTCGGACACAGTGGGCGACTAACGGATAAAAACACCCAGTCTCGTCACCTTTTCACTGGAGGAAAAGCTGCCGGAGGGTGTTGTTGTAATGAATAAAAGATTGCCGTTTGATTTCTAAAGTTGGGGTTTCATCGAAGGGGTGAGTGCCGCAGAATCACAATATGCATTTGCAACAAAATTATCACTTACTAATCACTCAGCAGACTTCTGACTGGCCATGAAAGAAAGGGAAGTGCATGCCGAGGAACTGGCTTTAGAAATGGAACTTTATAAGCATCATTAATGTTTTAATGTTGTACTGTTTGATGAATAAATAAAGACTGGATAAAAAAAATAAAAATAATGTCAGAACAAATCATGAGTGGAGTCTAATCTTTTCAACGTGTCCAAAAGTACAGAGGGTGCGGCGGTGATGCATTAGTTGTTGGAATAGTTTCTTGGAAATGCTGGCTTCCTCTGTAATCCTTAAAAGCAACTCATTCTATTTCGAAACCTGGGTCTTAATAGTCTGCATGGCTTAGGCTTTTACATTTAGACGCACATATCTATCTATCTATCGATCTATCTATCTATTGATCTATCTATCTATCTATCTATCTATCTACTGTATCTATCTATCTATCTACTGTATCTATATCCTCAAACGTTTGTGCATCCCTTGTCTTTCTGCTTATTTTTTGTGCTTCAAGATCATTTTAAAGGCAGTTATTTGGGTTTTTCTGTCTGAAATCTACATAACTTATTTCATCAAAGTCAAAGAAAATTCTAGAAAGTAATTTGAAGGTATGAAATTCAAATAAAAGAAGAAAAAAAAATCCAGTGTCCCCCCATACTGTTTAATTTGAGCTAAATGCATCACTGGGAATTATTTGTTCAGCATTTCATATGTTAAACTAACATATTTAGATTGTAGTTATAGGTTTTGAGCAAAAATTTTGATTAAAAACTTCAATTATACTGTTTTTTAGTCAACAAAGCGGATATCTGGTTGCCTAAACGTATCTCAGTTGGATTGCAGAATGGAGTCTAAGTCAGAAAACATGAGCATAGTGTTGAATTTGTGTTTCCTTAATTGGTGGCACAGGAGACTGGAGGTGCCGAGGTATCAACCAAAAAATAAATTATCACCCTCCCACTTGTCTGTGTGAAAATTCATTGGGCACACTCAGTGGAGTTTCATTGTCTGGCTTTGCCATGGAAGTCAGTGGGGAAAGCTGATGGCAAAAAATCTGCTGAAAGTGTGTGTCTCTCTCTGTGTTAGTACAGTATGTATATTTTCAGAGTAGAGACAGATATTGAAATATTGCTGTGCCTCCATACACAGTAGATGGCGCCAAATATTACATGTTGTGTAGGCTGGTGCTGTGTGTGGGGAGTTGGCAGTCCGTACCCCAATAATGCACACTGAGTAGATTAATTGGGAAAACTGCCTTTCTGTTTCTCAAGGGGAATTTCAGCTGTCTGCACCATCTCTGCATCAAACCTTCTCTGTATATATTAAAGGGTCTGATGGGGATTTCAGGTTTGAGGAATGCACTGTCTGCAACCATAAGATCACATCTCAGTGACAAAAACTTAATATAGGCTACATAAGGCTGTATGGTGCATATGAAGAGATCATTTCCAAAATCCTACATATCACTTTTGGGGTGAAATGTATTCCCTGAGGCTCATCATTTAGTATCTCTAAAATGTAGTGGGTCCAGTATATAAAAGCGTTTTCACTTTTTTCAACCAATGACTCAAGTTACCTGTACTACCCTTCAGAAAGTACTAGAATTTGTTTTAATTCTGCGCTATCAGTCATTTTGTGAGAGAAGAAGTTTTTAATTTGATATACACTGAATATCAATCAAAATACTAATTGCTCTTTTTATGAAGTCCAGATTTTTAAACTTTAAACTAAGATGTGGATTGTGAAAAAGGGGCTGCGACTTAATACCAGGAAGATGTCCCTAATATTTTGTATATTCAGTATAGGCTTGTTAGGGTCTATTCCAGATGCAATGTATTGGAGCACCTTCTATTGTGCAGATATTGTGTCTTGTCTAACCCCTAAAAGATCAATTTGGATTTAGGTAGCCTATCAGGCCAATGCCAGACCTGGCCTCACCCCTACTGGCGCCCTTAGTTGACATGCACCACATAACTACTTTTCAGTTAGCTCATTAATATTTAAATTTGACAGTTATGCGGTCAAAGGTGTGCTTTTAAACGGATAGTGTCAGTCGTCACTTCTGATTGGCTGAACCAGTTGTAAAACGTCCTGTAATCTCACACCTTTGACCGCATAATTGATCATTTAAATATTAATGCGCTAACCGAAAATCACCAAATAGCAACCATGCTATTCAAGAACTACATTGTTCTACATTGTTCTATATTGTTATAATGTTTAATCAGTATTGTAAGATTTGCGTTATTTTTTGTTATTACAAACGTGTGTTGCTGCGGTTTTATCAACAGCTTGGTCTCGAGCACAGTCTCGAGCGGCTGATTGATTAATTTTAACTGCTTCAAGAAACAGCCAATCACAATTTAGGACGGAAGTAAGTGTGTTTTAATGGCATTTATGCTTTTATTGGGTAGTTAACAGCAGAGAGAGATAGGGAAGATTATGTGTGTGTGTGTGTGTGTGTGTGTGTGTGTGTGTGTGTGTGTGTGTGTGTGTGTGTGTGTGTGTAGGCTAGAACATGCTGGGTCCGAGGCTGGATTCGAACTCGTTACGCGGCGGGTATACCACGCGCCGAGCCACCAGGAAGTGAGTGTGTCCCGGTCCCGCCCCCGCCAGGCCAGTGTTGACATCTCCAATCACGACACAGAAAGAGGGGGTGGGGGCGGTCCGGTTCCAGATCCCTGCACTCCCATTGGTCGAAACCATAGGTGTGTCAGGAGGTGTGCGCGCCTCGCTCGCTGTCCATCACGACGTTACTTCCTGCACGGGGAACGAGCAGATTTTGACAGGACGGAGGGAGGCACAGGCAACACATCAAGTTTTAACAGAGTTCAGGATCTGTCGGAGCGTCCTGGGACTAATATCTCCTCTTCTGACCACAGAGCTGTCAGGCAGACTTCCATCCCCGCGACATCATCCCGAAATGCTCCCGACAGCAGCCGCCGAGGTAAATAATAGCCCCTTATCTCAAAGCTGTGCTGTTATGTAATTGTGATTATAAAACATTAAGGGGATTTGTTCCTCCTTTTCCCTGCAGTCTGATGGGATTTAACAAACTTCCATTCTTCAGTATTGCAGTTTTCTGACCAAGTGATGTTTCTGAGCCCACTGAAAAAAGATAAAGTGAGTTTAGGGCTTGATTAAGAATAAGTTGCTGCTGTTTTCATTTGTAATGCAACGTGTTTGACCTGCAGTAAAGCTATTCCTAAACAAGAGTGTAACATATAAAAGCATTGCTCATTGTTCTCACTGTTGTGTTGTATGTTGGGAAGGAGCGCCACTTGAACTTCCTGCCTTCACCTGTTTTTGTAATAAACTGTGGTGCAGACACACACACACAAACGCACACACCCACACCACATCAGTATGATGAGAACAAAAGATTTCTTTGTAGAAGACCTCACTGTTTTCCACTGATCCTCCAAAATAAGTTTTCATTTCTTGGCCAGTTCAGCAGTAGCCTAATGCCTCGATCCTCTCTCTGTATCACAACTGAGACACAGAGCCAGAGACAGTGCCAGAAATTGTGTCTGGTACTGTAACTAAATATAGCAATAATATTGTAACTGCAGCCAATGCAGAACTTGGTCTGAGCAAAATGTGGAAGTTTGTTAGGGGAATTTCCCGTACGTCTCTGTGTTGTATGTAGATAACACCTACATACATACACCTGTTGTGCCTCAGCAGATTTTGGTCTGACAGCACAGGGAAAACCTTTTTGTGGAAAGATCAAAGGTCTCTGAAAGGTCAAAACAGCTGATCCTGATTCAGCAGAGTGCAAAGACAATGGGGGGGCAGAGATATTCTTTTATTCCGCACTCATACAGACACTCAACACTCAAATACACAAGAATAGGCCTGTTAGACAGTTGTTGGGTCTTTAATGAAAGGTGAAAACAAAGCATCAATACCCATAATGCTCATTTGATTGTTTAAGATATCGCCGGTACTTTTGAATAATTAATTTCCTGACCTGTTCTGACCTTAAACACAGATGAGCAATGTTTTATTTTTTCTGATTCTGACTCTGTTGTATCCCTGTTGTCGACTGGCTGTCGTCACCCCAGCAGAGCTCTCGTTTCCTCTTCTCCTGTGACCTAAAGATAAACCCTCTGTCTGGGATTATAGTTCCTCTGGGAATTAAAACACAATGTCCTGTGAGGTGAGAGACGGGGTGGGGTGGGGGGGTGGGGGGGTGGGGGGGGGGCTGTGTTTGGATCATCTAAGAACAGGAAACAAAGTCAAACTACCTCACATACTGGAAGAACAAGTGACCAGGAAAGCAAGAATTGAAGATGATATTTTACTTGAACACCACCAGAGTCTTAAGAATGATTTGTCTTTGATATCTTAACACACTCACCCAGCAAAGTTATGCTGTATTGTATAAGGACCATCCACTCTTTCCATGCAGTGGACTCATATTACAGACTAGGAGGATCCAGAAAGAAGCTGTGACCCCTACCTGATTTCACCTGTTAAAACCATTTCAGTCATGAAGGGGAGACAGAGGCTACGGTTACACTTGCTTCAATGTGACTTTTATCATCCGATCACGCCAGAACGCACGTCTGGGTGCACAAAAATTGGATTTTGCTCTCACTGCTGTAAGATCTTTTAAAGCCAGATATGGAAGCTGTCAGGCTTGCATTGTGATGGGAATTCTACATATATTCCTGATGCAACCCAGCCAAATGTAATCTATATCTATCTATCTAGGCCTAATCTAAGATGGAAAACAAGAGCGGGGAAATGTAGTGCAGGTGCAGATTTAGATAAAGCTGCAGGAGACGCATAGCCATGTTTTCAGGCCAAGTGTTGACTGTAGACACACAGTGATGCGATCTCATAAAATCAGATTTTTAGAATAAGCTCTCAAAAATCGGGTCAAAGACAGATTTTTGAGACACAGATTGCTCAAAAGGGGGGTACAACTCAATATTCAAATGGTGGGGACTAATGTTTTGCGCACTCAGTGCACTAACTGTGGTCCAAACTGTGTTTAGCCTGTTGCAGAAAGCAGCAGACTTGGCCTAGTAATCCTTGCCAGGAGCGTCAGTTTGTCAGAGGACAGATGTCGTGCGTCAGAGCAGAGCGGTTACACAACAGCTGCCTGGTCCTGTACGGTCCCAAGTTCTCATAGATCCTCACTCTCTCTCACCCCACTGTTCTCTCTTGCAAATTTAACAGTAAAAATGCTGCTTCAAGCCACATACAGGCTCAAGCATACAGGTACAAGCATGTGCTCAAATTTACACACACACACACACACACACACACACACACACACACACATATAATATTAGCCTATTGTCAGAACTTGTCTCCTGAAATGCTGTAATACAAAGACAAGATAAACAAGAACCAGCATGCTGTGCATCAATCACGTCCTCGATGGCCTCTTGTGCTGGAGTCGACGGTGTGCATGTTTTTTACACCCAGAAAGATAAAGAAAGCACTTTGCCTAATGCATACTGTTGTTGTGTTCAACCATTAGCAGTATCTTAAAGATTTAGAAAGCATATGTTCAGTCAAGACCCTCAGCAGTGAAAACAAAAGTTGCCCAATCTCCCATATTAGCTAACATTTCTCCCCTAACTCAGCTTACAGATGTAGGCAGCTGTGTAAACCGAGATTTTACGTGGAGCTCACATGGGCTAATGGCCCCGCGGTCAAGTGTCTCTGTATATTAGATGATAAATGCGCAAGCAATTTCTTCCCAAATGGGCCAGTAACTTTGTAACTGTTACAAGACGGGTAAAACTATACAGTAACATAAGATCATTGGCTGAATGACAGTGTTTCTTCAGGAATGAGGAGGCTGTGATTACAGGGTTTGATCTTTCAGGATTTTTTTGTTTTCCTGCCTTTATCCTGCATTTTTATGATATCAATGGCCAGAAGACACTTGGTAAAATCCCCATCTGACAACAGCAGATCAGTCTATAGTACAACAACAATTACTGGAAGTCGGAGAGAGTGTTATAGAACATGAACATTTCGCTATGGTGCTGTGATGTTACGTGATGGCTCTAACAGATGTTTTCTGCCCCACTGTGAACAGCTGGGAGTTCGACCAAGTTCCCTCCCACATGTAAGAGACACACTGAGACAGATTAGACAGGCAGACAGACAGCCAGGGTGAGCAGACAGACAGGGAGGGAGGCAGAGAAACAGACAGGTAGTGGGACAGGCAGGGAAACAGACAGAGAGATCGACAGGCGAACAGACAGTCAGAGAAAGAGACATGCAGACAGACAGACAGAGACAGATAATCAGTCATCACTGTAGCTGTCATATAGATTTTAGACTTAGATTTATGGTCTTCAATTTCTACAGCTCTTCACTTCTTTGTTTGGAAGTTCTCCACACACTCAGAAGTTATTTAAACAGTGTTAACACTTAAGAGAGTATTGTGTTTGTGCTTACTGAGCATTTTCAATCTGTCTGTATAGACTCTGGAGACTGTCAGAGGTTTGCAGTAAACTGGGAATGTGTACTTTGGCTGGTCTCAACAGGCAGGTCGGTGTTTAGTCAGTGAATAATGCACTTGAAATAATGCTGTAGTGTTGACTCTATGGGCATGGCTCACTCGCGTCACGATCACCTGTATAGAGCTGAACTGAACCGAACAGCCCCACCCCTCTCTGGTAGTGGCAGCCTGAGATTTATACTCATTGTATAAATACTGTCTGCATTGCGTAACAGATCCCCTGTCACAGGCTCTGGTTTTAGGTGAGGATTGGGGTTAATTCTTATTTATTTGTGCAGATTTATTCGAAATGTGTTGACTGAAACAGCAATCAATTTAGTCAGTGATCCAGCGTGTGTTCTTAGTTTTGAATGTCACAGACAGGAGGGGGGGCAAGGCACCTAGGAGCTCCTTCCACACCCAGGCTTTTGCTTCTGCAGCCTTTTTGGAGCATCCATCCCGGCCCAGAAGTCTTCCTCCTTCAGCTCGGCAGCCCCCGTCACTGCCGGTGTCCACCAGCTGGTTCTTTGGTTGCCGCCATGATAGGCACCAGCCACCTTCTGGCCACCGCACCTAGCAGCCTCTTCCGTGATTTTGAACTGGGTCCATTCTGACTTCTACATCCCCAACCTCCTCTGGGATACAGGAGAAGCTCAGTTGGAAGTGAGAGTCGAAATCATTCCAAACAGAGTCTTCTTCCGCTTCCTGCAGTGATTGGCTCGAAATTGAATTGACTGCAACTCTGGTTTTATTTACATGGCACAGTCGTCTCTCTGTCTCCTGTCAGTGTTGATCTCTTCATGCTTACTCCCTTCTCCACTGTCCCTCCCTCTCCATCCTCTCTCCTCTTATCCCAGTCCGGTGAGTGAGGGGTTGTTTGCCCCAGTCCTGCACCATGGTAGACATGCCGGGGGGTCCCTACAGCCCCCTGTCCCCAATGGGGGACTCCCTCCTGGACAGCCCGCTGTGTGGAGACCTGATGGAGGACCTGCAGGATATCTCCCAGTCCATAGGGGACGACACGCTGGGATCCTTCGATTTCCCCGAGTACCAGAGCACCGGCTCGGGCTCCGAGAGCTCCATCACTCTGGGTGAGTAGCAGTGAGGAGCGTTAGAGAGACCGTCTCATAACTAAAGGGTTTGTCACCGCTTTGATCAACAGCCCTGTGTCCTGTCAAAAAGATAAGAGTGTCAGTTAAATGCATAAATGTAAAGTTTCAGACTCAGCTGCTTGATAGGGCTGAAGAAAGAAAATACTATGTGCACATTGAGTATGTTTACATGCACAACAATACCCCGATTAGTGGGAGTAATCAGCGTAAGGCAACATTTTGATTACAACTCTTACATGGTGCAAAGTAACATGATTTCTCTAATAACCCAGGTTACACGGATTCATTTTATAATTGGGCAACCACTCGTCACTCCACTGCACTGAGCCGTGTTGTTTGGTTTGTAAATACAAACCTGCATCCGGTGACCGACATGCCCAATTTGAAAAAGCCGAAAGAAATCTGACTAAGGTGTTTACATGCCCTAATAAACTGAAAGATTGAGCAGGAATCTAGGAGTATTAACCGGGTTCTGCTTACCTTACCACGATTAAGATAATCAGACAAAGGCATTTAACGGTTTCAGTGGTCGGAGTATTGCCTTAATCGGGTTAAGATCGAATTATTAGTGTGCAACTGTGCATGTAAACGTACTTTGTACATTGTGACGTGCTGATGATCTGTGTCACATGTCCTCCCCCGTCTCTCTGCCATCTTTCCTCTCATTTGCCACTACTGTATACACAGTGTGCATGTAAAACATAATAATTTCAGGTGAAAGCTATAATGCCTAATTGATTTCACATGCTAAAATTCACTTAAGTCATGGAGGGGAGACGTCGATGAAGGGGAGCAGACAGGCTAAAGAAGGATGTTTAAGCTTTGATTCACTTGAGGCATGGATTATACATAATGGGGTCCAATTTAACTTAATTTAACAGTGATCCTGATATTTTTTGCAGATAGTGTGTGCTGTAAAAGATGGCAGGAGTGACAAAAAACTAATAATCTTGCAAAATGAATATAAAAAGTGCTGAGCTGCCACTGCAATTATTTGGGAAAAAGACAACTGGAATGCTCAGGTATTATTATCTCTAACACTAGATATTTAAAAGACACACACACACAAACTCAAAATCACATTGCACATGCCAGTGTTTATTTTGGTCTCATTCAGGAACTACTGCTGACAGGTAATGCTGATCCTGCTATCATAACGCTGTGACCTCCTGACCTTCTGGCTCCAGTGTGCCATTTGCTAAAGAGGCTTGTATAGAGGACTGTGCATCTCCGTGATAACACAAGATTAGATACAACTCTGTCTCTCTCTCCCTTTCTCTCCTTCATGAAATACCATCTCCACATTCCTGAGCGGCACTTGACTAAACACCCGTGCCTTCTGTAATTTAAGAGATGCATCAGCTAAAATTCCTTAAGTCTGCACAAGTCAATTATGGACCAGAGCAGGAAAGTCTGCCAGGACGCCTCAGGCCATCTGGTGAAATGCAGTGTCTGGCTAGGAATTTAGGTTAATTTATCCTGATAGAACAAACTCTGCGTGTTCTGTCAAGACGCAAATGAAAGATCATTTTTATGAAGCTGTACTTGACTGATAACTTGTTTTTGCTCTCACTAGGATGAAGTAGTATAACTGATTTGTTTGCTGGGAGTCCAATATTGTTTCTGAATTTTGTTGAATCCACCTTAATAAGTCTTCCTTTTGTTATAGTTGCTTGTTTGATATGATTGTTTTGTTTGTTTTATTTTACAGCAATTTGCAATTTTAAGAAAATCTAGTTATTATTGTAGCCACTGTTATTGCTAGAGTTGCCATGCTATGGCATTTAGCATAGTTTTGTTTGTGGTTTGACAAGTCCTGACAATCACTTTGAATACACAGACTAAGTTGGAAAAATGGAGCCTGTATATTGCACATTGAAATATTTTCCCTATATTTTCCTAGGTTTGCCCTCTGTTCCCTGGCATGACACTATGCTATGAAAATTAAAAGGATATTGTTTCACTCAGAGCCTGTATATAGAAAAATGATGTTAGTACTAGATCAAAATTCTCCTTGCAAACCAGAATTTAAATAGAAACTAATCGAGATAGCCAAATCCTTAGGCCTACTTAGTGCCCAAAATCCTTTAGCTCCATCCCTCCTCTTACGTAACTGTGAATTTCAAGGATATGCTTATGTCAGCTGACCAGTGAGCCTGGATACCTACAATGCTTTTATTCTAGAAAGCTGTAGAAATGAAGAGTTTTATTACAGAACGGCACATATCCATCTTGGCAAGAAAAAAATCTTTACCTGAAGTTTATCATTCAAAATCTAAAATATAGAGGATCCAGTTAAAAGCTAAAAGTGTTAGCAGTTTGTCAACAAAGGACTTACCTACTATCCTTTAAAAAGCACCTTAATTTGTTTTGTGCTGTGAATCATTTTATCAGTAGTGAGTAGAGCATGTGTCACTTTTTTCTAACGGTGGATATCTCAGTTAGGCGCAAAGCTCTTCAGAGACTGGCCCGGCTCTCAACCTGCTCACTGTGTTCTCTTTTCCGCTGTGTGTTGTGTGCTGCAGACACCTTGACCCCAGCCTCCAGTCCCTCGTCGGGGGTGTTTGGAGCGGCGCCAGGCCCCAAGGAGAGCTCCGGCCCCCTCAGCCTGGAGTGCAGGGTGTGTTCAGACAAGGCTTCGGGCTTCCACTACGGGGTGCATGCCTGCGAGGGCTGCAAGGTGAGAGACTGGAGACTAGAAGTGGCATACCAGTGGCAGCCAGTTACATATCAAATTTTGCCGTGTGAAAATATCTAAACCTCAATTTTCACTTCAACTGAAGGGTCACATGGTCTTCTGTGGGTTGAGAAAATTCTCTGACCTCTTGGTCTTATGAAACCCTTTCAAAACCCACTAGATAATGTCCAAAATGCATTGTCATCAAGCTAAAACCAAGGCTTGTCTTAGTTCCTGAAAACTAGATTTTCGCCCGACCGCGACGATATTGTACATGCTGTGTGTGCACATTTGTACCTGTATGTTTGATCACACCCTGTTTGTTTGACATATTCACGCACGTAATTCATGCACATAAAGGTCATACGAAGATATAAATGTATGCATAGACAAATAGCAGTGCTGGCATGTCTCGTCCCATCTTGGCTATACATCAGAATTGATGATTACTTGTGCTCCAAAGGGAAAGGCTGGTGGAGTTGTTGGCCCTGGTGCCATCTCATGTGGCTGTGCAAGTGGAACAGAGCTGAAGAGAACAAATACCAAACACACACACACACACACACACACACGCACTCAGACACGTAGAAGCTTGGCATGTAGAGGCACCTGACATAGTGGCCAGTGGAAAGTTTCTGAGGCATGCCGCCAGGTCATGTGAGGTGGGGGACAAGGTGGCCTTGGTTGACACATCACCTCTCCCCTGCTTGGCACAGGGCCCAACTGAGTGACGTTAACACACACACACACACACACGCAAGCATACACACGTAGACCTACTTTTGGCACAGACCACTGTTGTGTTAATGCTAAATATTATCTTCTTACAGAGTCAACTTTGTGATGTATGATAATGATTCTCAATATCAAAACTCGTCTACTTGTATCTTTTGTTCTTTTGGCAATGAGAAAAACAGTTGGATGTCTGCAGGACCAAGACGCTCTCTGTAGATTAATTGATTTCCTAACAATGTAACGACAAATCCGAGTTGCTCATAACTGAGAATACCTGAGACTATTTCAGGACCAGCTGTGGTCTCCCTGTGCATCACAATAATTTCAGAATTCAAACCATGACACCCAAAACATAACTGAAACTATTTGGCCCATTGGCCCGGTTGTTTGTCTGGGGTTAAAAACCATCAAGACTTATCATCCTACAGCTTGTCTAGTCATGTGACCCTGTCATAGCTCTCACCACAGGTTGTTGCTACTAAGCTGAGCCTCTATTTTCTCTTTCTATTTTTACATGGCTTTTTTAACTTCTGACCTTGTCTGCCTTCCAGTTTCCCTTACAGCAGCCACATCATCCCCTTTGGTGTTATATTTACCCAGTAACAACCACTTAATGATCCAGAAACATTTTAATCATTTTATTAGGAACAAGCAAGTTCTTTATGGAATTTGAATTTTCTTAATCAGTTGTTTTTAGGTTTATAATCTGGTGTTGGCAGTGATTAAATTCAGAGAGGAAAAAGGTCCTTTTCCCTAGAGGAAGTAACACTCATGTGATGTCAGGCGGATGGAGGATAGAGATGTTTCATTGGCTGCTCATGTTCTTCCTCCTTCTGTGTTTTTTGCATAATTGCCCCTTTTGCCCCTAGCTGGAGCTGGAAACTCCAGCTGGAGACAATCTGGGAGATTTTCTCACTGTTCTGGACAGGCGCTTTGTCCTCGACTTCACTCTAATCTGTGCAGGACAAGAGAGATGGACACAGGGCATGGGGCGAACATTTCACAATTTTCAATCCTCCATCCAAGATCTACAAAATCTCCTATCGATTGCACAATGCACAATACGTACGTGTGCGTCTGTGTGTTTGTGAGCACTCAAACACTCACCAGCTCCCTTCGGACCTCCATCGCTTCATTTATCAGGATGACTGACGCTGCCTGACGCAGCACACAACCTTTTCCTAAGTCGGACCGCCGCTATCCCTGTCACAGGTCAAAGTACTGACATGATGACACAACGTTGCTGGACGCTGTGCACGTGCATTTTGACAGGACTCTCTTCCTAAATTCACCCACCGAAGATAATTACACCATCATGGAAACCTCTCGCTTGTGATATGCAGAAGTCCCATTTCTCAGTTTCCATGCCGGACGGGCGCTGCGTATCATTTTCAACACCTCCCTTTAAGAGCGGAGCGCTCAATAGCGGGAATGTGAATGGAATGTGCTGCGATGCCACGGTGTGAGTGCCTGAGTCTGCGGCGGAGACGGTGTGACACACAGACATACTTTATTACTGTTTCCTCAAAACCCCTGAACTTCTACCTGCTCCCTCATTATAAGTCGGTGTGAAGAGTCCCAGCAAAACGCCTAAACCTAAATCTTTCTCTGTCTCACTTAACAACATTCCCTGTTTGCCCTTAAGGCAGCGTTAGACCATAAATCTCTTTGCTTACGTCTTTGCTCGTATAACTCATGTCTCACAGCTGTAGATCATAGCAAAGCACTATCCGCTGGTTGTATCTTCACACACATAGACATGCAAAGACATGCATACTGCACACACACACATTCACATCTGTTTTGTTCCTCTTCGTTCAGCTCTGTTGTCATGTATTGCTGATGACTATCATATGGCGCTACTCTGCATGCTTTGGCCTTCACAGTTTTTTCCCCTTCACCATTTTCACAAAGATGACACTCAGCCCTGCCCGCAAAACTACAATTTTTGGTAAAAGAACACGAAAAGATGATCCATGAATTTTCCATGTCGGCTGGGTTGATGTATGATACGGAGCCCATAACCACATGTCATAACCGCTCCCAACGTCTCGGCAAGTCGCAGCCAAGGGCTCTGCCTCTGTAACGAGAAGCGCGATGTATTGCGCGGCCTTGTGGATGGAAATATATTGCAGGAATATTCATATAGCGGCCATTTGAAAGTGAGAGGTGAGGAATGTCCGGACAGAAATGCCAGGCGTTGAACACGTTTCAGCGCTGTAGGTGTGTGAGTGGCATAGGATCACATCTCTGACCTTTGTTTGACTGGTGTTGGCCTGCTGCTCTGTATGTGTGTGTGTGTGTGTCAGAGGCCTGCAGGATGTCCTGTCCAATCAGAGTTCTTCTTCCAAAAGGTCAGGGTTGATACTGTACCTTGAAGCCATATTTAAAATGTATGCACTTGCAGTACATTAAGGAATTGTGGATAAAACTCAAATACAAAGGACTTATTCTATAGTAAAATATATAGCAGTCAAACAAGGAAAGTAAAAATGAAGTCACCTTTAGGATTTACAGTACACCAAAAAGTTAGTTTCCTGCCCTGTATGCAACTGTGTATGATCCCACTTTTGAATGATTCAAACCTTTTTCATAAAGTTTGTCACACCCAAATGAGTGAAATATGACTGAAGAGTCCATTTGATACTAAATTTATTAAACACAATTCTGTAATCATGTGCAGAGAGGGCTGCAGAAATAGCTTGTAGCCTCCTGACACTTTAGCGCATATGAAACTTAGTTAAATGAGGGGATCTGGTGTCAGGGAAATCAGTGAAATCTGATCACAAAGGTCACTCAAGAGAAATTCACTGCCGCCTCTCTATTACATGTATGTATTCAGTATACGCCATTTATCAGACACTTGTAGCCAACTTTTGCCAACTCTATCTGTCTCTCTGTCTCGACCAGGGTTTCTTCAGGAGGACAATCAGGCTGAAGTTGGATTATGATAAGTGTGAACGCAGCTGCAAAATCCAAAAGAAGAACCGCAACAAGTGCCAGTACTGCCGCTTCCACAAGTGCCTCTCTGTCGGCATGTCCCACAACGGTAAGGTCTCCGAAATGAACAAACGAAGCACTGTATGTCTATGCTGCAAGATCACAGTGCCTTAGCTCTTATTTTTCTTATTATTACTATTTCTATTATTCTTACTATTTCTTATTTCTTATTTTCCTAGCAGTTCTCTCATACATGATCATTTGAACTCCTCATTATTGGTTGCTTGTTACTGTATGTGATCTAGAAATTGAAGCTTATTCTACTGTTGCACTCATTGTATGTTGATAAGAATGTCAGTGCTGAAAATATATATTGTTAAATGTAAAATTTAAACTGTAAAATTGCTCCATATCAAGTGTATTAGCACTGTAATGTCCTTAAAGCCATGAAAAAAGTGATGAAATAGTCAAAGAGCTAGCTGTTATTTTTATGTAACAACATGAACCTAAACCTCGGCTCCCAAAGTCCTCATTTGACACAGTAGCCACGGGTTTTTATCACAAGATGTTTGCGTTGTTAAGAGTTTCTGTGCTATCTAGATTATCAAAGCCGTTATGATCCCTTACAGCAACAGCAACCCATGTCCTTCTGTGACTTTCTGCGGAGCTAGTCCAGTGTGTTTGCACTGACTGGGTTTTGGTAGAACATTGTCCTGCAGCGGCCTGCTTGACATTGAGAAAGTGCAGGCCCATATAGCCCCACATCTGGAGAGTTATCTGTAGTGATTGCCAAAGGGTCAGTGGGTTTGTTGAGAAGGCCTCCCACTGCAGATAGATCAGTGTCAGAAAACACAGTCAAGTGGGAGACGGCATGTTTCCCTCAGAGGAACAGAACACACTGGATCGTGTGTGTGTGTGAGTGTGTGTGTGTGCTTTTTATCTGTGTGTTTGTATGTGTGCACATGCATGTCTGCTGCAGAGGAGTCTGTCTGATGTCAATAGCACATACCTACCACATAACTATTTATTATGTATAAGGATATCCTTATATGAAGTTTCATTCTAAAATGAGATATCTGCCATTTGGAAAAAAAAAAAAGTATTTTAACTTTTTAAATTATTAGCTATTTTAAAGCCTTTGCCTGCCAAATACTAAAATGTTGAGGCTGAAATAATCTGTATTGTTGAAATGTTGAATGATGAGCTTTGAGTTACAGTTGTTTCTAACAATGAATATATTGCGTTTTGTAAGGAAACCTTTCATATCTATGTCTCCATCCCCAGCCATCCGGTTCGGTCGGATGCCCCAGTCGGAGAAGCTGAAGCTGAAGGCGGAGAGCCAGATGGGGGACAGCGAAGTGGCGAGCCCCATGCTGGCCGACCACAAGATTCTGGTCAGGCAGATCCACGAAGCCTACATGAAGAACTTCAACATGAACAAGGCTAAAGCACGGCTCATACTCACCGGGAAGACCAGCAAGCCGGTGAGGGAAGGGGATGGAGCGAATGGATGGAGGAAAAGGGAGAGATGGAGGGGGTTAGGATATAGGGATGGGACGATATTTTTATCTCACGATACGATTCGATACGCGATATTAGGGTTCACGATTCGATACAACCACGATACGATGTAATAAATAAAAGTTCAATGATACCAAAGTATGACTGTGCAGAATTATGCTTATTTCTGAGCCAGAAATCTTTCTAGCAATGGCACTGGCTTGCTAGAATGTAAACAACAATTTAAAAATGTCATTACAAAGTGCAGATAATATAATTTGGATGGAGAGCTTGTGACATTGTGATGGGCAAACCGTCTCATTTGTGATTACTACAGCAGAATAAAATAGAGCTAATATCATGATTAATTTTTCTGCCCCACGATACGTATTGTCGCATTTTTGTATTGCCATATATTGAATTTCGATATATTGTCCCATCCCTATTAGGATAAAAGAAGAGGAAGGTTGAAGAGGGATGGGGAGAAACGGAGAGAAAACAAAGGGTTTAATCAGTAGTATGGCATCCAGCTTGTACGTCTGAGAAATAAATAGTCGAAAAATTAGAAGAGGAGAAAAGTTTGAGGAGATTCTTTATTCAGTATATTGGTCATCTCTGTCGTCTAACCTCTTGTTCAATGTTTCTATGAAATCAAGAAGACATGAAGGTCTGATAATACCAAATGTATGTCACGTACCAAAACCCGACACACTCCCATCTCCTCTCTCTGTCTCTCTGCAGCCTTTTGTCATTCACGACATGGAGACGTTCCAGCTGGCGGAGAGGACGCTGGCGGCCCACCTGGTGGACGGAGGCAGTCCGGGGCCCGAGGGGGACCTCTGGGCCGGGGAAACGGCTCCCGCTGGGGGGCCCGAGGAGCTCCGGGACAGGGAGGCGGAGGCCAGGCTCTTCAACTGCTGCCAGAGCACCTCGGTGGAGACGGTCACCGAGCTGACGGAGTTTGCCAAGGCCGTGCCGGGCTTCCAGAGCCTGGACCTGAATGATCAGGTGGCGTGAGTTCAAGGGGTTTTTCTGTCATTGAATGTGAGGAAGTACAGATTGTAGGCTTAATTTGTTTTCCAGTGTGATTAGTTAGAAAAAAAAGGATTGATTGAGGCTAAGAATGATCACTGATTTTTCTACAATGATAAAATACCTTCTTACCTTAATTCAAACAAGAGGTGGTTCTATTGGGTTTTGGTGTGTGGAGGAATTTGTTGAATGTGCTCTTTGGTTTAGGATTTTTGCTTAATGGAAAAAAATAGTTCCATGACACTCTTCAATTTAAAAAGCCTTTACTTCATGGCTTCATGTTCAAAAGAACATACACTATCAAAAGTTTGGACACACTTTTTTCTTTATTTTTACAATTTTTCCCATTTTAGAATAACAGTAAAGACATCAAAAATATGAAATAACACAAATGGAATTATGCAGCGACCCATAAAGTGTTAAACAAATCAAAACTATCTTATATTTTAGATTCTTTAAAGTAGCCGCCCTTTGCCTTGATGGAAAGGCAAAGGCTTTGGAAAGAAATTCATACATAGGCATCAACTTCACTATTTATATTTGTCTAAGAAACAAATAAGCAGAAGCCTTTAGATCAAAACGGTTTTAAGAGAATGAAAAACATAGTACATTCAATCAGGTGTGTCCAAACTTTTGACCGGTAGTGTATTAAAACAACTCTGATGCGTTTTGGCCGTGCTGGAGCCTCCTCACCTTCCTGACCTCCTTCCTTTGCTCGCCTCGTGCGTAGGTGACTCTGCTGAAGTACGGAGTTTACGAAGCCCTCTTCACCCTGCTGGCCTCCTGCATGAACAAAGACGGCCTGCTGGTGGCGCGCGGCGGGGGCTTCATCACCCGAGAGTTCCTCAAGAGCCTCCGGCGGCCGTTTAGCGACATGATGGAGCCCAAGTTCCAGTTCGCCACGCGCTTCAACTCCCTGGAGCTGGACGACAGCGACCTGGCTCTGTTCGTGGCCGCCATCATCTGCTGCGGAGGTAACTGACATGGTGGGAAGAGCAGGAGGTGAATAGATAAGAATGGTGTGACAAGTGCGAAATCCTATTCACTTTCTATGGGCAAAAATCAACATTTTCTGTGGTTGCTGTTTCTGTGTTCTAATCATTTATATGAAATGTTGTGGTGTTGTTAATTGCCCTTAACCTTTTCACATCTGTCAAACAACTGCATGATCACAGTAGTTGAATTATCTGGGAGTCACAAAATGCTAACAAGCTAGCAAACTTCTGTGCAAACTTCCGTTCAAGAGGGGAGTCATGTTAGCATTTTGAGACTTCAAGAAAAAAGCATTTTAATGATCATGCTGTTGTTTGACAACCGTGAAAAGGCAATGACAAATGATTTACCCCATTTACATTTCACATAAATTATTAGAACACAGAAAAAGCAACCACAGAAAATGTTGTTTTGTTCATAGAAATTGAATAGGGTTTTGCACTTAGGCGTGGTTTTTGCCGCATCATCGCCATTCTTTCCTATGGTTGATGATGGGAATTGAATGAATGGAAGAGTGCAAGAGTGTGCAAAATTTAGCCGAAACTGAATCTTCCCTCTTCTCCATCCCCTCCATCGGTCTCCACTCTCACCACTCTCTGATCCCCGCTCTCTGATCCCCGTCTCTGTCCTTCCCAGACCGTCCAGGCCTGGTGGACGTGCCTCCGGTGGAGCGGCTGCAGGAAAGCATCGTCCAGGCGCTGCGGCTCCGCCTGCTGGCCAACCACCCCGACAACACCTTCCTCTTCCCCAGGCTGCTGCAGAAGCTGGCCGACCTCCGCGAGCTGGTCACCGAGCACGCTCAGTTGGTGCAGGAAATCAAGACGACGGAGGACGCGTCGCTCCACCCGCTCCTGCAAGAGATCTACAGGGACATGTACTGAGAAACTGGGTTACTGTGTGCTCGGTATATAATATAAACTGGGTGTACATAAACATTTACTGATACTATTATGGATATCGATGTACTGTATGTAGATTATCGTGCGGTTTCTATGGATGCACACCGGTGTTTTCTGCAGAAGAAGAATGGAAAGACCGCTCAAAAAGCATTTAGACCATGTGACACTAAAATGCGCCGCTGGAACAAAACAGAAGTGAGATTCTTTTAGGGGGAATGGCAGCTCTTGCAGGTGACATGGCCCATCTAACCATGGAGACACGGTGATGGACGCACTTTTTTGAAGCGTATGTGCAGAGAATTTACACCGTAGATGTGTATGGATATTTTCAAATGCAGTGACTTGTACTTGTACCCAGTTGGCATGAGTTAAGAGTTCTCCTGGATGAACACATGTACCCTACTTTCAAACTAATAGGGCATATGCAAGCGTGCATCGGTGCACAGTGACTCCTGCAGTCATGCACTGACATTAGATCTTCATCGTGCCTGTGAACAATATTGCACTAAGCAGTTAATGGCCTTGATACAAACTGTACACAAACTGATATGTGTGTTCTTAGCCTCTAGAGGGTTTTAACAAAATTAACAAAACAAGAGCATTGAGCCTTCTCTCAGCCCTGGTGGCTCTGTACTGCTGTGAGATCTTTTTTGCTGGCACAGTTTTTTGGTGGATTTATATCCCAGAGAGCAAAGACGACCCTAAACACCACTGTCATCCTGATTTTGATGAAGAAGGTGGAAAATGACGTCCTAAACACTGTTTCCCCTTAAATACGCTGAGTATATAGAATATTAGGGACACTTACTGTTTTCATGAAGTACGCTGATGAGGTGAATCCAGGTAAAAGCTATTATCCCTTATTGATTTCCGTTATTAAATCTATACCAATTACAAAGGAGGAGATGTAGATAAAGAGAAGTGTAAAGAACCAGATTTAGAGAAGGATTTTTAAGCTTTGAGACAATTGAGATGTGGATTGTGCAAAAGGAGCTGCAACTCAATATCAGGAAGATGCTCCTAATATTTTGCACATTATGTGTATATGATCATTTAAAAGGCCTTTTGGGTGTGGTTAATATCGTTGTCATGCTCTTTGAAGTCCACGAGTGCCTTGTGGAGAGCTGTGAAGTTTCATGTTGGTGTTTGTTTCAGTTTGATTTCACTCATCAAACACATACAGATACATATTTGGAGTAGCTTTGTTAATATACGGGTAGATATATAACCATTTAATGTACTGGACCAGGGAATGTACTCACATAGTATTGAATCGTTAATCATGAACAACACTGCCATCTTTATATACTGAGAAATGTTGGCTAGTCATGAGATCTGGAGTGGACTGGAATGAACTGAATCAATGAAATTAAAGGCAATGAAATGAATCATATGGCTTCAGCACCAACTATAAGGGCCGTGTCCTGATGTGTCTGGATTTATACAGACACAACGTTCACTTTTTGTCCAAATTTGTTTAATTCAGTTCACATTTAATAACCCAGTATGACCCACATTTGATTTATGTTTCAGATCAAGGTTGCAGAGTGCAAAAAAAAGTATTTTTGTACAAATCCTGCTGATAACAAACACAAAAATCTGTTTTTCCATGAAAAAGGCCAGTATTGAAGGACTTATTTTGACCACAAACACATCTATGACATTACGTTAGTTCATGCTTTGTTTTGTAAATACAAGAAGAATGTGATGGCCAGGGTGAAAGGGACGCTTGTATCAGGAGACAGTAAAACATAACACAAAGCTGAGCTGGTGGGCCTTATTTACTGTATTTGGGTGAACAGATTGCACCTCTCCATGTAGTACTGAAACAATGTTTCTTGCTATCATGAAACTGAACTGTTGACCTTTTTCATTATAAGCAATGTACAATGAACAATCATGTATTATCTATCTCAATAAAATCAGGCAGCTCAATGTGATGTTGTAGCCTAAAATAAAGTGACCTGTTTAACTCAAAGTCATATTTTATTGCATTAACTTAATGGCCTGCATGATGATGGCCCATTATGGCCTATTCATCTCATCTGACTGGACACCTCATTTAAATGTAATTAATGACTCATTATCTGAGGATTTCATTGTTTTTACAATAAAAATGCTTTAGATTTCATGAATCTTTGACAGTTTTATTAAATTTCCATATCTCTACTAACATGAAAACGGATCTATCAACATACAGGGGTTTGATACCGTAAATATGACTTAATGTGTGATTATACCTCTTTCCTTTCAGGAATAATGTTCGCTTGAACTTGTGGCATTTCTGATCAAATGTCTGAAAGAAGGCTTATTCATTTTCTCTCATCAAATTAAAAAAAATAATTTTGGTGAATGAGAAAATCAAGGACAGACCTAAGGTAGCGTCTCTTTTAAATATATTTTGTTTGTAGCACGTTCAACTTGTAACAGGCTAATATACATACTAGTTTCTCCCCCAGTCCAGTAGGTGGCGGTAGAGCTCCAGAAAACCACAATAGATGGACTCGACATGAAAACCAGGAACAACAAACTTGCTGCTGCTCTGCTAAACTTCACGATGGAGCAAACTACCAGTGACCCCCCTGAAAAGACATTTACCTGCCAGTTGTGTGGCTTATCTACCCCCTTCACTTACCACGGCCAGAAACCACCAAACACCAGAGCCATTGTGTAAGTGAAGATTAAATTAGTTTATAAACTCGCTGCCGAGTGTCTTTAGCGCTCTGGAGCTAGGGATGCTAATGCTAATGTTGCTAGCTACAACGTTACTGTGTGTATCATCCATACAATGCGTTTTAATCTCTATGCCAATACGGCATTCATTCATTAAATAGCCCTCAAGAGATGTGTACATTGCATGTTAAACAGTTACTGTAGTTGAACACGTTCCTGTTTTCTCTACAAACCATAGAAAGCTAATAATGTATTGATTAGACCAGGATTAAGGGCTTGATGCTGATTGGTCGAGCAGTAGAAACAGATCTACCTGAACAGGGTTATCAGAAAACTGTGTAGCCCTTAATTGGATCAGGATTGGAACAAAAACTTAATTGGAACAAAAACTTGCAGGACAGGAGGGTACACGAGGATTGGATTAGGAAACACTGGTCTAATCAATACATTATGAATTTTGGGAAATGCTGGATTAGACCCTGCCTGTCATTCATCTCCTGTCTGTCTTTCCATCATCCTTTAGGTTGCTTGAGGAGTGTTTTGTGACCAAGGACCCCTTCAGTCCAGACAAGGAGAAGTTTCTTGTGTTGGGGTCTAACTGCAGTCTGTGCAGCAGCTCTGTTTGTGTTGGATCGGTAAGTTTCTCTGCCAGTAGTAGAGCTGCTGACTGTTTTCCAAGTTGTATGACTGTGTATTTCAGTTTAGCACATGATTAAGGCCTTGAAGCACTGGTGTTGTCATCCTGCTCTTGGGGCGAATGACATCATTCTTGATAAGGGGTGTGTGGGTGTGTGAGAGAGGGAGATGAGTGAGTGTGTGCGTGCTTGCATGTGTCCTCCACTGGCCTCTGATGGCATTTTATCTAGAGTACAGAAGCTCCTAAACTAAAAAAAATGTAGGAACAGAAGAAAGTAATTTAGGAGCATGATCATTGATAATTGAATATGCTCATCCTTGCTTTGAAAATCAAGTTGCAAATGTGCTCCTTTGTCAGTTTTCTAGTTGGCATGAGTCAACGTTTTACAAGCATATCACTGGTGTTGTGGAAAAACATGTAACTGTGGTTTTCAATGTTTTTCTTAGATGACTATGTCAACTTTAATTGTAACTGTGCTGAGTGAGTTTCATGACTCTTAAGCCCTTGAAATATGTTAAAATTTGTTTATAATTTTATGTCAGTGAGAAAATAAACTTTAACCCTGAGAGAACATACTTTTTGCAGGTATGTGATTGTGCAACAATAGCTGAAACGGCAGCACTGGTGTTGAACCTCTTCTGCTTTCTCTTCTTTCAGGACTGCAGTCTTTTCTACACTAAGAGGTTCTGCATGCAGTGCGTGAACAAGCACTTGGACCAGTTCCCTCCTCAGATTCAGGCTGAGCTGGCCAAGAAGAAGCAGGGCTCCAAGGCTGCCGTCTCATGACACCTGGATCCAGACTCGGAGGTCTAACCTGGGTCCCCTGCCCACCAACCTGAGGGAAAGACTCAACGGCGTTTGTCTGCACCGGTACCGCTCTGTACCTGTACTGGCCCTGCTGTGGTTTTGGTGCTGCATCACACAAACAATCCTGTTTGTGTAAGAGAGCAACATGCAGAAACCAGAATGAAACCTCCCAGTAACAAATGTGTTTGTGTGCAACATGCAGAAACCAGAATGAAACCTGCCAGTAACACATGTGCCTTGCCAGCACTCTTCTGTTACACCCGTCCTGAACTGAACTGTGGACACAGCATATTGGAAAAACACACTGTACTTAGCCAGTATGGCTATGGCATGGTACATTTACTGTATGCAGGGGAAAAAAACATAGAAGAGGCCGTTCTTGTGGTGTCAGGCATGGATGCATCTGGGGTGTGAAATTAACACCAGCCACCAGCAAAACGCTGGTCAGTGCTTGTGGCTCTACTAGTCTACCAGGTTTCATTTGTTTCCCCTAGAAGGTTTTTGTAGAAGTGAGCAAGTGGCAGGTGTCACTTTTGTTCCGGGACTCCTGTTGGGCCTTGGTCCTGTGCCTGTGGCAATTAAAAATGGCTCCCATTTGGAAACGTGATGTCACGTATATGGACAATTGCACTGTAGTTGCTCAGAAGAGGCATTTCTATTGCTTCATAACTTTTTTTTATTTTTTTTAGAGGTTTGGTGAATTTTCCAAAAATACTGAACTGAAAGGATGTAGGAAAAATACTGCAGGACCTTTTTAAAGTGCATTTTCTACTGTTATTCTTTCACAGTATTGACTAATAACTGGCTATGAATATGGTGATTTTGTTCAAAGAGCTAGAATTTAATATTTCAAATAATTTCTTCTTCTTTGAATAATTTGGCACTGCTGACTGTTAACACCCACAGCTCGTTCAGCCCAACTCAATTACTACTATATATGTCTTAGAAGAAGATACAGAGATTGTTTATTACATTCCCCAGGCTGGTTTTTCCAGGTTGGTAACTAGGCAGACTGCATTGAAGTGATGTAAGAGAATCATGTAAGAGAATTGTGTAAACAAGCAGATCGATGTTTCCACACATAATTTGCTTGCTTAAATCTTTCTTTGAATTTTATTATACCCGTTGCACTCTCAAAAAGGATGTCACACCTTCAGTGCGTCTTTGTATGGGACATCACACATTTTAATTTGATGACGCATTCCTTTTCAAGAGTGTACTACTGTCATCGCGTTCATTTATGTGCCATGGGTCAGGGGGTGCAGTGTTGACTTCTGACCCAAAACAGTGTGCATAATAATTCTGTTTCTCTTCGCGCTTTATCTCATAAAACTATAAAATCACATGGACCGTGAACTTTCTGCATTGTTTTGTGACTATTGGGTTAGGATTACACTTAATGTGTTACACACTGATGGAAAGTCATCCTTTTTTTTTTTTTTTTGACAGAATTCATGCGTCATTCCACTACAGATGCATTTCACTGCATTGCGGTGCAGGTGTTGCATGTGTTGGATTTATTTTATTCTCATTTTTTAACATTGTTTTTGTTTTTAAAATGCAAACTTCATGGTGTCAAACCTAGCTTGAAAATAACTGCTGTCCTGGCAAACAAAGACGCCCCCCAAAAAATTGGAAGTTGTTTTTCATACTGTACAAGAGTGAATGGCAGCAAATGTCTTCTTCTGAAGGTAGAAAACGAGCCCTCATGTCTCCAACTATGCTGACTGTGTGCAGACAAACCAGGATTAATGTAAAAGACAGGGGCAAACTAGAGGGTTGGCACAAACTTAAACACCAGTATTATCCTTTAAGCCTTGGTTATGCATGCGTGAACTAAAGCGAATGTTCTCTTGCCCCATTTCTTTCGAGCTCGTCTAATCAGTTTGATCACAATACGTTTTGAGCCATGGGATCCTTATCTAGAATTCTGCACATAGTTTGTAATGCAACATGAATGCATTGCGGATTAAGTGTGATCCTGGCATTAACATTGATATCGCAGATGGCCTCACTGTATTTATCACAAGATGCTTGGCTGTTTTCAGGGGTTAATTGAAACGGCATGGCCTTGAAGGCAGGGCTCAGTGATTTGACTGGCAAATGCTCCGGAGGAATGCGGGGTGACACCGGCTAGAGAGAGTTCAGAACAGGACATCATGAACTCCTGGGCACAAGGGAGCGCTTACTGTTGTTGACTTCTTCACTTACAGGGTTCCTGTGCTGGTCTGGAAAGTCTGGCATGTATAGAAAATTATTTGGATAATTTCCAGGTCTTGAAAAGTTGGGGAATTTCACAAAAACCATGGGAAAATAATGTTCTGTCCCACTATGCATGGGAAGACACGTTTCACGCAGTTATAGAGCCACTGTCATTTCACATATTGTGATAGCTGTTGTAAAGATTAACTCCCATTGTCATTTTGCCCAGCCGCTATCAGCAAGCATCATATTAAACACCGATCAAATCCTCAAATCTAGTCACGGAAATAAAGTCTGGTAAAGTCTGCAATTTAGAAATGGAAACTGTGGGAGAATCCTGTAACTGTACCTCAGAAGAAAAATGGCTGTGAATTTTCGAGGTATGTCATCTCCAAATCGAGTATTTCTTTAAGAGCTGCACCACTTGTGTTGCCTTGGTGGTGTTTCACTCCCAAGCACACGCAAGCAATTACAACCAACCAAGCACGCAACCCAAAGCCCTGGCACCGGTGCCAAAGTCTGACAGCGATAGGCTCCGTGCCAACAGTGACGGAAGGCCTTTTTACTCAAGAGCTGATGTCATCCCGGTGCAACGAGCTGATTTGTGCATAAGTAGGGGTTGGGTTTCCCAATAAAGCCTCATGTCAGTGTCCCTCCATAACCCTGGAAGCGGTGACCTCAGCTTAACTGAATAGATCTGCATTGATTCAATCAATCTGCCTGGACAAAGTGTGCTGAAGCCACTCATGATTGATTGATTTATCTATCAATCTCTCCATTTATCTATTTAACCTTATTTATCAGATTGGTTCATTTGATAGTATTACCATATGAACCTCATTCTACTCCTGCAGCAATAGAAATCTGTTAATAGCCATGATGTGAATGAGTGTTCCAGTTTTCTTAACAGTTTTTTTTTTTATTTTTTACATTATAGGCATTTATCTGATAATCTCATTCAGAGCAGTTTATGAAGTATTGACACGTGACTGCTGATGGGATCAAACCTGTGACTTTTTGGTTTTCAGTTCACTAGGCCATTTTCATAAGCTTGATAAACTGACAGTCACGTGAAAATGGAATGATAAAACAAGATTATGCGCTTCTTTACAACTACAACGTCCCTTACATTTGATTTTTCTTATGTATTAAGCCCATCCAGTATATTAATTATGCCATATTCAAGTATGGAGTTAATCCTATCCACTCGTGTGTGTTGTGGCCCCGTTCAACTTTAAGAGAGCACTATGGGCGGTCCTAGTGCGCAGACCAATGAATCGCCTTCTCTGTTTAAATAGACCTCGATGTCAATTTTCTTCCTTCACTCGTAGCTCCCTCCTCTAACGCCATGTTGGCTGTTGTGACCTGACTTGTTGTTTTCCTCTGCCTACTACGGAGTTGACAGGAGTGGCCGTTTTTTAAACCCCCGTGCACTTTGGAGACGCTTTATTCCACTTTGCGCGTCCGCGTTTGGATGATACGCGCAGAATATGCATGCACTAGAGCTGTGACTTTGCATTTGAAAGGAATACTGCTTGGAGAAAAACGATCTTTGTAAGGGTTTTGGTTGTTGTTGGATTCTTTTTTTCCCTTGTCATATGTGCAACAAAATGTCAGATGTTCGCCTTTCTAATGCGAGCCCGACATTGGAGAGGGTGGATGCACGGCAGCCGGACAACGCCAAACCCCCGGTGTGCAGAAACCTTTTCGGCACCTATGACCGCGAGGGGTTTCAGAGGGATTGCAGGGCTATGAGGCTCGAAGAGGTGCGGGCTTTCGAAGAGCGGTGGGATTACGACCCCGTTAACGACACACCGCTCTCTCCGCGCACTTGTGAATGGGAGGCGGCGAGTGACGCACCGGAGTTTTATCGCAGACCGCCTCACCAGCACCACAGCCCCCCTGGAAATGTGGACTTGCACGGCAATAACAACCAGCAGGATGCCGCGGAGAGGAACGGGAGGCAGGCGGACCCCCAACCGGCCAGACACGGTTCAAGGAAAAGACCTGCAGGAGCTTCAGGTGATTGACTCCGCTTATTCCGCTTGGCACGCATTTAGATTCGCTGTGCAGCGCTACAGCAAAGTAGACCACAACCTCTTCATCTACCCGGGTGCATGAGTGGAAAACAGCGCTTTGTGGAACATTACGGGTAGAGAGTCCGGGGTTCAACCGGACGACCCGGGTTGATGCCGCCGTGTCGGCAAACATCCGCCCTGCCCGAGTGTCCTTGAGCAAGGCACCGAGCTGCGGAGGAGGGAAGGGGAAAGAGAATTATCCCACATACATCAATACAGCGAGACTTTACTGATCTATGTGGAATAATCCTCTATTCAGGGCGACGCGGTGTAGCGCTCAGATTACATTCTTCTTCTTCTTGAGAAATGTGGCATTTTTCAACTCGCAAAATTTGCCCCAACCCCGGTGTATCATGAAATCTGAAGGTTTTCCAGTTCGGCTGTCAGGTGCCTTTAGGTGGGACGTGCAGCTCCGCACTGCAGCTCTGTAAACTTTTTTTTTTTTTTTTTTTTTTTTTTTTTTTTTTTGTGTCTCTGCGCTTCTCTTCTGCCAGGTGGCTGTTCGAGTGAGTGTCAGAGTAAAAGGTCGCATACCCACGAAGATGATGATGACGATGATGAAGACCAGTCAGGATGTCCAGGAAGCCAGACAGTAACATCCGCGGAGCAGACACCCGGCAGGCCAGACAGCAGGACACTACGCGCTGAAACAGTATGAGGTTAGAAGTCATTTTGTCACTATTGGACATTCATACGATATTATGTGATGTGGAAACTGTTGAAAATGTTAAAAAAAAAAAACGCGTGTAAACTGTATGATAACACACTAATCTTAAAGGTATGGAGCTTAGAATAAATTATAAACTGCTTTTAGGATTGTGCAGGCCAATAGTTAGTCAATAGTTTTGTTTTTAAAGCAGTTCATCCCCAGCATCAATAAGCCAAACATGTCTAGTGTGAGCTTCACCTAGGTAAACATGCCTCTCTCGCTCTTCCCTGCACAGCACATAGTAACACGTCACCGGCCCTTGAAACCGCTTGCAAGTTTGCATGGTGGCTTTTTTTTTTTTTTTTTTTTACAGTCTGCAGCCCTTCATACTATGACTGTTTTCCCTGTCATAACTGTGTGTGTGTGTGTGTGTGAGAGAGTGTTAGTGTGTGTGTGCACGCCTGCATGGGAGATATCAAGCATGAGCAACTGCTTTTTCAATTGCACCATTCAACAGCCTATTTCCTCTTTATGTCCCGCAGAGCAGGGAGTCGTGTCGCTGGTGGGATACTGTAGCCTCTCTCAGCACCTGACAGACAGACGGACAGAGGGAGAGCGGAGAGAAAATCAAACGCAGCCTTTTTCCTGGGACGGGAGGAGGAGGAGAGGCTGCACAAGCACTGAATATGTACACTATCAAGTTTTGGCACTCAGTTTAATTAAATTGCCTCAAAAGCAGCAGACAATGTAGCAGTGTGCAAATGGAGTCCTTTTCCTTTTTGCTCAGTTTTTTTTTTTCTACTACCTATGTTTCAGATGTAGCACATACAAAAAAAATGTAATGCTTTTCATACTTATGTTAAATATATTTGAATAACTGTGTGAATTTGACTCGGGAAATTGCAGTGCAATTTCCAAAAGAGAACTATTATTTTGTTTTTAAAAGTGGTCATATTGTGTCCTTATTCAGGTAATTGATATAAGTTAAAAATGCAGATTTCAAAAGTCAGGGTTATGTGGAAACAAATGTCTTCACTTTTTTTATGGCTTTATTTGTCCCAGTGTTCATATCTTGTTTTGAAGGCCCAGAGGTTTGGAAGCTGGTCACACTGTAGGTTGAGGGTCCATGTAACTGGGGCCAGCCATGACAGATAAAGTTTACATGCAAATAATGTCTCCTTATTTCCCCTGTTTTATTTTTTTTATTTTTTATTATTTTTTTGAGGGATAGATTTTTGCCAAAGTTTGTGCCTTTATCTTTTTGGGGGAGGGGGGGAGGTGGGGTGGCTGAACTGCTGAGCAATACCCAACCAAATTTAGCAGTATTTGCTAATAGTCCCACTATTTTGCTTTCTGTCTTAAATTAGGTGAGTAGAATATTTTAGTGGCTTATAATAGGTCACTTATCCTCCCTGAAGTAATCCATGGTGTAGTCCAGGTTAACATAGATATGAGACAAGTGTTGTTTAAATCACTGGGCTACACTTTATGCAAACACAAATATGTGAATTAGTCAGCGATTTGTCTTTGTGGTGTGGAATTCATGTGGAACATGTAATTGCACTATTATGAATTTTTTTGTGAGGGTAGAAAAAGACAAAGTTACACTGCCGGATGAGTTGGTGTAAAACTTTGAAGTGTACCTGTGTGTATAATTTTTTTGTAAAAACACTGAGAAAATTATACTAACTTATTTATGTTGAGCTTTTTGTGGGTGTATGTATGGCTTTCCAAAGTGACATTTTGTGCATTTCTGTAAATATATATTTTCATTATTTTGTTTTTAAGGTAAATAAAAGGTTGCAAAACTGAGCCTAATAATCAATTTTACATCCTGTATGTTTTGTATTTTTTTCTGAAATCTGCAATTTGATTAAAAAGCATTGCTGGTGTAATTAATGCGCTCACTTATTGATTGCAAACCCTACAACCACTCCTTCTCTCCACCCTTAACAAACAAGCTCACACATCACACACACACACACACACACACACACACAATTGTAATCTTCAGTGATTCATCCCATGTAAACTACTAGATTATCATGTGATTGCATAGTTTTACAGGATAGGGCTACACCCACGTTATTAAAGGGTATTAATGTCTTGAGCTATTACACACCAGTCAAGAGATCACTACCTATACTGATCAACTGATCAACAGGCTGACCACTCTAATGAAAATAATCATCAATAATATTACTATAGGGACTTACAGTGTGTCAGTGGTGCTCTATAGTGAGTTTAGAGTGACTTTATCTTACTTTATGGTATTTTTTAATTTCCTATGGTATTTCTATAATATTCCTATAGTTTTACTATAGGACTTGTAGTGTGTCTTTTGTATTCTATAGTGAGTTTATAGTGACCTTATCTTACTTTATGGTATTTTAATCCCTTGTAGCATTTCTATAATATTCCTATAATTTTCCTATAAGAATTTAAAGTGTGTCTGTGGTTATCTACAGTGAGTTTATAGTGACCTGTTCATACTTAATTGTATTTTTTTTTTTTTAATCTCCTATGGTATTCCTATAATATTCCTATAGTGACTCAAAGCGTGTCTGTGCTCTATAGTGAGTTTTAGTGACCTATATTATCGTATTTTATAATGCAGTGACTCAAGGTTTTACTGTGATATCTGTATAGTATCCTTCTCAAATTAATTATAGGATGATTGGAGGATATGATTGGAATCAAACCCATCACACACCGTGGAGAGAGGTAAACGGCACACACTGTCTCTCAGTACGGCTGCACATCTTGAGGGCAGATTTAACGCACCACCGTGCTGGCTGCGGCGGATCGTCTCTCTCCACTCCTGTCTCCAAAAGTTGAAAACAACAAGGGCACGTCCTGAGGAAACTAAAAAAAAAAAAAAAAAAAAAAAAAGTTAGTTATTGGCTTTCCCTGTCTCCAATCAGAGCGGGGATAAGAGAAGCAGACCACTTAGGAAGCAGCCAGTCAGGAGGATGTGGGAGGGAGCCCGGGACAGTACAGGCTGTTCTTTTCATAAAACACACACCTCCCAATTAGTTTCATTGGCTGCCTTTTTCCTGTTGATACCAGCGCGTGTAGGAGTCAAATACACACACACACACACACACACACACACACAGGAGAGAGAGAGAGAGAGAGAGAGAGAGAGAGAGAGAGAGAGAGAGAGAGAGAGAGAGAGAGAGAGCCGTGACGACAATTCTCTACAATATTCCTATGATATTCTTATAATATTCCTATAGTATGTCTGAGGTAAAGGCCTAATGAGTCTATTATGACCTTATCTACCACTGTGTCACTGTAATATTCCTTTAATATCCCTATAATATTCCTATAGGGGTTGACAGTGTGTCTGTGGTGCTTAATAATGAATTTATTGTAGCCATATTGCAGTTTATGGTATTTTTTTTAATCTCCTAAACTAATACTATAGGATTTTTCTTTGACCTATGATATTTTAAAGATTTCTTGTGATATTTCTCCTTCTAAACTGTGTTATTTTCTTAAAGGAATGTAGAATATCGTAGTGTGGCAAAGCCAATAAGCCATATTTCTGTGGTTTAGTGTTGTTTTAGACAGTTCAAACACTCTGGGCATGATTCATATAGATACTTGAAGGCTAGGTTTTTTTTTTCTTCATTTCCAGGAAGGCCGACCCCATGTTCAGGTCGAAAAACTTACGTGACGCCAGCAATTACACTGCATTAAACATGTCTGTGGACATACTTATGTTTACTGTACCGGGTGACATGACCAATTGCAAAAGCAGCTTTTAATTCCTCAGGGGAACAACAAGCTCCTCTTTCAGACTGTACAGGCTGCATGCACTGACATCTGTGCAGCTCAGAAGCACAGCAGTGTCATTTAAGTCAAGTATTAGGCTATTTTCATTTAAATTTCATTATATGTTTAAGGATATCAAGGTTAGAAAAGGCCATAGACTTACTCTGGGGATGTGGTGCATGTTGTTCATTGTTGTGTGTGATATGCACTACTTTCTGTACTGGCCTAGAAAACTGAATTTCTCTTGGGACAATAAATGGCATTGTATCTTGTATCACAGGATATTCACAGAAAATGTCACACTACACTGCAGTTTGCACATTGCAATTTGCACGTAGGCTTGGCAGTTAGTGAGAGGATAAATATATTTCATCTGCCTGTGGGGAGAAGTTCATTTGAGGACATTTTCAGCAGTTAGTGAGCTACCTCCCAAACACACAGCCCAAACCACTAATAATATCAAATGTAATTTTTTAGGAAGTCATATCATATGGATACTATATTAGGGAAGTGTGCAGGCAGAAAGAGCCTTATAATGCATTTACACTTCAATCTTTCTAAGGAGCAGGATCAGCATGCAGGGAGTTGGAGGAAGCAAGTGGAAAATACCTCACTGGTTATGTGTACATCTGGTAGGCTTAGTCGTCATCTCTAAGAATTGTAAAAACGTCTCCAAATACATTTTAATTCATTTTAAAGTGTTCGGCAGTTACTGTTCAATGACCATATAAGGAATATATACAGTAGCATGCGGAATACATAACCAATCATGACTCTCTTGTCTGACTAAATCATGCAAAATTCGTTCCAAGGAAAAAGTTTCATGTTGAAGTGACTCATGACATTACAGTGAATAAAACAATGAAAGTTGGCCGATGTTTCTTGTAAGTGACAATGAGTCCAAGTCTTTGAAACTCCCATTTCCTTCTCATTTCCTCAGGTTCCCACCTCCAGTGTCGTGGAAATATCCTCCAGTGAGATTCGTATGAAGCTACACTGTAGGGTCAAAAGGGCAAAAAAAAGTGGATGCTCAGTCAGACGTTGCCACATTTCTCCACTATAGGCAAATATTCTTCAGATGAATGCACTAACCTGCCTAATAAAGAAACATTACAAAATGGTAACGTCACTTTGTGTTACGGAGAATGAGTGAGCAAGCCAACACGCATGTATAATTATGAGGGTGTGTGTGTGTGTGTGTGCGTGTGTGTGTGTGTTTGTGTGCAATCACGGATGTGTACTTGCACACTCCTCCACTTTACTGCCTCCTCCTTCACAGTTTGCAGTCTTTCCTAAGCCGGACTACTACAGCAGATCGTGCTGTGACCTTGAGATCCAGCTCCTACGATTAGGATCTGGGCCCAGAACCTTCAGGTGGTTGCAATTACATTTTTTGCTCTGTGTCCACGTAAAGGCAAACGACCTGGCCAGCAGTCCCGGCAGATGTGGAGCTGAATGGCAGCGAACAATATCTGAGCTCAGCAGACGGCGTCGAGGCCGACGGGCTGCGGGGAACGCGGAAGACGAGATGAAGAGCTGCATTCCAAAATGCAATGCAGCCATTTTGGAGGCAGAAAAAAATCATCTGAACTTTGTCATTCAAAGTCAGTCTGTAAGACAGCTGTAATCAAGGGTCTAAGTTTCCTACTATCTATAGTATATTTAAAAAGTAGCATGATTTGTTTTAATTTTGTGCCATTAATCATTTTGTGAGCATATTTTCGCTGTGTTTGGTGAAAACCTTGTAACTACAATTTTGTTGATTTTCATGTTTTCACTTCAACTTAAGGATCACATGGTTCTCTACAGGGTGAGAAAATTCTACACCCCTTGGAAAGATGGAACACTTCCCAAACCTCAAAAGACTCAAAAATGCACGGGCATCAAGGTAAAAACAAGGCCGTGTTTCTTAGTTCCCGAAAACTTGACATATTGGAGATACAACAGCAGCGGTACGCATCACTTTTTCAAACGCTTACCATCTCATATTGGAACGCAGCTCTTTAGATGGATTAGGGAGAGAGAGAGAGAGAGAGAGAGAGAGAGAGAGAGAGAGGTAAGAAAACGCTGCACTGAAACGCAGCCAAAAACGTTCTTCGAATTCACCAGAAGGGAAAGAGGTAAACCTTCAACCTCAAGGTGGTGCAGGAAGAGAGGCAGCGGCGCTCACAGATGACATCACCACTTTAAAGGATTTCAGAGCGCTCTGCCAGGCATGACCTCAAAACCACGGCGGATGGAGGGTAGTGTATGGGCGTGTGTGTGTGTGTGTGTGTGTGTGTATGTGTGTGTGTGCGTTACCCCAGACTGACCCCGTTCATTGTTATAGCTTGGTGAGAAATAGACACACACTCAAACACACACACACAAGGCCTCGGCCCTGAGTTGCCTCTTACCGACTTCTCCCACATTACCTCCTAATGTGAAGTATGGAGAGTTTAATCATGAGCCGTCCTGAGTTTGCTTCCAAGTCAGGAAAACACTTCCATACCCCCAGAGCTAAATTAGCAGGCCCCTAATTGTTGCAGCAGATAACGAGAGGAGAAATGGGTCATAAAAGTCTGACATCTTGGAGCTGGCGCTATGAATAGACATTCAGCAGAGGGCCTACAAAGCATGAGCTCACTATTTGGCAATCCCTCCAGGGGGGGGAAAGGAGGCTTTTTACGAATGTCTTATTTTATTTTGGAAATGCAACTTCCCCATCTGTTTCGTGTTGTTATTAATTTGGCTGATTTTTTTTATTTTTTTTATTTTATTTTATTTTTTACAAGGGACGCTTACTCTTTTATTTTTCCGCCTCTCTCTGCCTGACGGTCATGTGCTCTTGGCAACCGTTGGTTTCTGTCCTTTTTTATCAAGTCGTATCAGAGCGAGAGAGAGAGTGGGAGAGAGAGAGGTAGAGAGGAAGCAGAGAGAAAGAAAGAAAGAAAGAAAGAAAGAAAGAAAGGAAAGAAAGAAAGGGGAGAGAGAGACAGAGAGAGAGAGAGAGGCAGAAAGAGGGAGAAAGAGGGGGAAGATGGATAAGAGATAGAAAGAGGGGGGAAGAGGGAGGGGAAAGAGGGAGAAAGTGAGAGCGAGAGAAGGAGGGAGGAAAGAGAGGAGCGGCTCCTTGGCTGTGTCTCGCCCCCGGCCGGCCAAAACACGTCCCGTTCAGGATGTAAACAAACTAATCTGCCAATGTGAAGTTTTTACACATTTTGGCTGGGCTGTGGGCCTTGTGACTCATGCAGCCTGGCTGTGTGACCTCAGAGGCTCACTGGCCCGCTACGTGTGTTTTCAGTTCGCTCTGCAGCCACGGGTCACTAGGAGGGTCCGGGCCTGCTAGAGTATGTGTGTTCTCTCTTTTAGCAGCCACACACACTGCACACACATTCCATATATTGAAAAAAAAAACCCATCTGCCTCCAGTATAATTGAAAAACATAAATACTGAGGCAAGTGCGAAAAATGACTAAAATGACTAAAAGATATTCTTTTTAGTGAAATTGTACTTATATATGCATGCACTATAGTTATGTACCATTTAAAAAAAAAAAAAAAAAAATGACACCCAAGCTTACAAAATGCTTCATAGCATAAAAATAACACAAATTATGCTACTTTTTGAAGGAGAGTAGGTAACTTAAGCCCTTATTTTAGAGATATTGAATAATGAATGTCAGATAATAATATTTTTTCCAGAATTGATGAATAGTGTTATGGAAACAAACTTTTTTTATCAGCTGAAGACTGGTGGAATGTCCTCGAGGGCGCTGGACTTTCTAGTTTTAATACCTGCACACACACACACATACACACATGAACACACACACACACACACCACCTCTGCCCCTCTTCCATCCCTTTGCGGGTCACATGTCTTTGATTTTTCTCATCTGGCCCTGAGGGTTTGATGACATGCGTGCGTTCAGGGAGAGGGAAAAACAACACGGTTGGAATAAGGCAACAATCAACTGCTGAGGTGACCCGTGCTCCAGCTAATGACCTGGGGCCATGTCTGTTCCCCTACATACATCACGGTTCAGGCAGCTGGGAGATGGCACGCGAGACCCAGCCAGCCACAGAGTTACCCCTGGGTGTGCGTGTTTGAATGTGTGAGCGTGCATTGGGACAAGCATAGGAGTTTAAAGGAAAATTCCACCCTAAAACCCTAAAAATATACTATTAACACTGTTAAAAACTGCTATTGACGATGTACCTTGCATTTCTGAGTCCATTTTGCTGTTCGGTGGTGTATTTTTCTTATTCTTGCAGATAACTGGCCAAACATAGATGACATCCCATCATGTTGTGATATTTTCAGCGCAGCTACAATGGAGTTTAATAGCAGAAAAATGTTCAACTATCTAAAATATCAACGGTAAACGTCAGGTTTTGGTGTCAGTCCCTCAGAATCAAAGACAAAAGGCTTCTTTCTAGACATTTTGCACCGACGTTCAGCAATCATACAGGGTGAAATCCATCATATTAAAGGCAGCGAGACCAATTTCTCCACCCACTGTAGCCTCAATAGACCAGAATGCAATGCAGCTACAGGACATCCTGCGTTTTGAGTAAGGGGCGCGATTGTTCTTTTTTCTCGACTGGAAAAACTCTCTTGCTCTTACGATGTTATCACTATCGCTCTATTTACACTTAAAACCCACAGCTGAATACTGTTCACACCTGTTCTCTGGGTATTGTTGAAAGGCATTCTGGGAAATGTAGGAAATCAGTAACTGAGGTAGAAGTAGAAGAGGCAGGTTGAGAGAAAGTGGGTGCAACAAAGAAGTAAATTATAACACTTCATTACAAAACAACTGGAATGCATTGAACATCACAAATTGATGATATATAACAGTGTAAGAGTATCAGAAAGTGGAACTTTAATTGCTTGCAAGTTTATGTAATCTTCTTGAAATGGAATATTAACCCTGTGTGTGTTTTGTATGTTTTTGTCCATGTGTAGATGTCTGTGTTCATGCAAGCATCTAGATCATGTCATTCTAGCTGTCATATTTTGTTTCTCTGATTCCTTCAGTCACATATCGACAAAAGCTAAACTTCCACTGACAAAGATGCTCTTATGATAAGTAAGGTTCGATCCCCGAAACGGAGGAGATCCAACCCCATCTAAAAAAATCAGTATCAGTTTAAGCGTCATCTAGTATAAATGATCTATTTGAAAGGCCTTTGGATGCTGCCAAGAAAAACCCGGGGGTGGGCACTGATCTGCCTGCATCTCACCTGAATAAAACATTAACAAGAGTGTTTGCCAATTGCGAAAAAGTAAACAACTCCGATATGAAAACCTGGCTGTGGATGATCTCTGAACAGTTCGCTCACAAGCTGAGGTTTTTGGCGATGAGTAATGTTTGACCTGGGGACGGATGTGTGGCTACAGGAAGTATCAGCGTTCGTAGGGCCATGGCGAGGTCAAACCGAACCCCTCTAATGTGTGTGATTGGTCTTGTGATTGGGCGACGCGGCGGTCGAATGTTAGGGGTTAAAGTGTGTCCGATCCCTACAAGGGGCGGCGGCGGGGAGAATGTTTTCTTATTTTCTGCGGTTGAGAGAAGAGGTCGAGGGAGGGTCAGGGATCGGGTGACGAGGGAGGGACTTTTTTTTTTTGAGATCCAAATTTTAGCTCATACAGTTTCCCCAGCTCATCTCAATAGCTGTATTATCAGTCTGACTGTTCACTTATCTTTATTTATATCCTGCATTTTCTCTCTTTCCAAAGCTGATAATATCATATTATGTATCCTGAACACATTAGCAGTAACTAGAAGATCTGGCAAGAGTTTGATATGTAGTGATATTTGGGATGGGGAGGGTCACAGGATGATTATGCCTCTCTGTTTTCACCAACATTTTTACCATTTTAGGCATTTAGATGACGCCCTTCCACAGAGTGACTTACAAAAAGTGAGCAGTGTCTTCTTGAAGGACATTTTCAACGGGACAGGACTGTTGATGGGATCAAACCGGTGATCTTTTGGTTACGGGACAGCCTTTGCAACCACTAGACCGTCCCACAGGCCCAAATGTATGACACAGCATATATAAAGGCAGAGGGTGGCATATGAGTGTAACCGCTGCTTCTGCTGAGGTGAAAGCAGAGGCTGGATATTAGAGTGTCTGTGTTAAATGTCAGGACTCATATGACTGAGAAAGGGTGAGAGGAAAAGGGGGGCGAGAGAGATGCTCAGGCTCACTTTTTGGCCTGATTAAGGACACGAAACCACCTCGTTTGTTTCTTTTCTTTCTCCTGCCTCCTCTCTTCCTTTCTTTCCTTCTCTCTCTCTCTCTCTCCCTCTCTCTCAACTGCCTCTGCACCAGCCAAAGATAAGTTACACGGCTAGATTGGAAAGCTTTAATGTACTTCAGGTAAATCTCTCTCTCTCTCTCTCTCTCACACACACACACACACACACAGACACACTTGAGTTTTCACATACATAAACACATATAGGGCAGGATAGGTGAAATTTCGGCTATGATTTTGGGGGAGGGGGATGTTCTGAACTACTAGCAAGGCCATTGGTGACACCAGGGAATTGACCTCTTCCACGGGAGACCACCTTGCCCTGTGGATGACCCCAGTGTGTGTGTGTACGTGTGTGTGTGTGTGTGTGTGTTTTGACTGTGGATAATAATGCATAACCCTAAGTGAGAGACAGATCCAATGAAGCCCTGGTGGGAAAAGGCCATGAACTCTGTTACCAACAGCTGGAGATGGAAGGTGTTAGGTTTCTTGTTTCTCTCTTGTTCTGTCTCTCTCCTCATGTCTTTTTTCCTCCTATCTATCTATCTCTCTATCTATCTATCCACCCCTCTTTCTCCCCCCTGTCTCTCACAGTGCAACTGGATGGTAATGGCTATCCATTTTAAAGTACCATAACTGGTTCTGGTATGTGTATCAGAAAAGTCTCAGGAACTTTATAACTTTTTTTCTTTGAAAATTGAACATTTACATCCTTATTTATGTGCTTAGTAAATTTCAAGACCCATGAAAGCCTCTGAAAATTCTTTCTGTTATTCAAAAAATATACATGGTTTCTGAACCAAAAATAAGAATGTTTTTCTTGATTCGTGAAAAAAAAAAAAAAATCTTGGCAACGCAGTGTTTTCATTCGCGAGGAACGATATGTAGACTTGGGATGAGTTCCATTTTCGAGAAACGTTCTGCTCTGCTCTTCTTCTCCTCTGCGCACGGTCACTCAGACGGGTGAAGGAGGGCAGAGAGGAGGAAATAACTCGGAGCGTTGAGATCCATCAAAGGGGCGGTGGGTGGGGTGGGGGGGGGGGTCAGAGGCCTCCTTTCAACCAGATGACCTGGGTTCAAGGCCCCTGTATGGGCAGGCATCCGCCCTGCTGAAGTGTCCTTGAGCAAGACACCGAGTCCCTTGTAGCCCGACCCTGACCTCTGACCTCCTCGCCAAATTTCAAAGCAGAATATCCCTGCGAGGATCAATTAAAGGAAAATTACACTGTCAGATATTTTTTACACTGTTATATATCATCAGTCTGGGATGTTCAATGCATTCCAGGAGTTATTTTGTGATGAAGTGTGGGAATTTACGTGTTTTGTTGTACCCACTTTTCCCCAAACCTGTGTGTCTCAGAATGTTTCCCACGTTTCCCAGAATGCCTTTCGACAACCCCTTAGAGAACGGGCGTGAACTTGTTGCATCCAGCTGTTGGTTTTACATGTAGGTGGAGAGAGCGATAGTGATATTGATAGCATAGTAAGAGCAAGACTCTTCTCCAATTCTCCAAGAAGCAAGAGTTGCGGCCCTTAATTACTCAAAACGCACTGCATTCTGGTCTATTGAGGCTTGACATTGATGTTTTAGACAGCTGAAAGATTTCTGCTATTAAACTCCATTGTAGCTGCGTTGGAAATATCTCGACATGACATGACGTTGTCTAAGTTGTGCCAGTTATCAGTGAGAATAAGAAAAATACACCACCAAACAACAAAATGGGTACATCAAAAGGTAAAAGTACATCACTGGATGATAAATTACTTGCCCACAGTGTTTTGGCCTATTTTATTTTTTTACTTTAGGGGATTTTTTATGCTTTGAAAAGTAAAGTTGACTAAGAATACACTCTCATGTACAACAAAAGCCTAGAGAAGTGTAGTTGCAGAGGGAGGGAGGGTTACACACACACACACACACACATACAAACACACACACACAACCCACACTCAGGCCTGGGAGCTGCCCAGCGCAACCACAGTCTTGCGCTGTTGGCCACCGAGCAGCTCCACTCGAACAGTCGGGAGTCCGGTTCAGTGAGAGGAGAACGCATCTTATTCACTTCCCCTGCCCAGATTTATCCTGGCTGTCTCGATTCCCCCGGATAGATGATTTACAGATGTTGAAACCCGACCAGCGCAGCATCAGCATGTTGGTCAGTATCAGGGCTTCTGCTGCGAGAGGAGATAAGGATTAGAGATTGTGACGGGATTGGCCGGTTGAAAACAGGTAACCCGTCATCAGCCTATAAAAGAACACACAAAATGGAGTCAGGATCGCAGGTCCACTTCACTTCCTCTATTATATTTCTAGTCATCTGATAAAACACAGCAGGCCCACGCCCTCCACAGGCCCAGCTGAAAGCTAGACTACTGTCTCTGTGTAGTTATGGCAAAATATGAGATATGGCAGTCAGACCTGCATTTTTTTTTTCCAGACCTTTATCTGATACTTTTATCTGAACAACATATGATGCGTAAGCAAGCAAGGGTTCACTGTCTGGCTTAAGGACACTTTGGCTGCTGTAGGGATTGCACTTGTGACCTTTTAGCTGCAGGACAGCCTTGGCACCAGTTGCGGGCTTTGCGGATTATTTGATTATTGTCGCTCTTCTTGGCATGGGTGGGCGTGCATAGCTGCATAGTGAGAGATGGGCAGATAGAGAGGGAGACGGAGAGACATTTGCGGTGGTGTGTGTGTGTGTGTGTGTGTGTGTGTGTGTTGGTAGTGTGAGTGAAAAAAGAGAGAGAGAGAAGAGAGAAATGTCTGCAGGCTTTTTTTTTTTCTTAACCTCTGTGGTGTCAGGGTCACCATGGCACACAGACACACACACAGACAAACAGACACACACACACACACACACACACACACACACACACACACACACACACACCCTAAAGCTACCACTTCCCACACACTTTCACTCTTTAAACAGCTCTTTTATCTGGTTTCAAGTTAGAGACTAACATTTTGAACCAAGCAACACATGCAAAGGGGACATCCGGAGTTTTTTTGCATCTACTGGATCAAACAGGGGCACAACCTGCACCCACGCCTGCACTGGTGAACCATGCGTGTGTGCATGTTTATGTGTGTGTAGGTGAGAGAGAGAGAGAGAGAGTGAGAGAGAGACAGAGGAGGAAATAGCTACCTCTAACAGAAAACAACACGTCTATCTCCTGTGAAACCACAAGGCAAATGTCACATCCAGCACAGCACTGTGGAGAGGAAAACCGCTGAACCAAGTTCTCACAAATAAACAAATAAATTTCACCCGCTTTTAATTGTTATTGAAAGGAACAAAGACTAAAAAAATCAAATCAAATGTTAGTAAGTATTACATGATTTATGTGACAAATGTCTGTGTGCAAGCTTGTGTGTGCATGTGTGTGTGTGTGTGTGTGCGTGTGTGTGTGTGTGTGTGTATGTGTGTGTGCATGTGGGAGACAGGGGTTATACTGCGGGAAGTCTTCACCGAATATTTCAAATCAATAGTCGGGAAAAAACACTGCAATCAGCTAGGTCAACATGCCTATCTCTCCTATGAGCATTAACCATCTGTTCAAGATAAATGGACACACGCACACACACACACACACACACACACACACGAGTCCACAGTGGAATCAACAACACACACCTGCGTGCAGCTGGTCTGAATCCAAAAGCATGGCTCATTTTTATGATTGATCATGATGCATGTACCCTGTGATAAGCTGTAATGTTGATATATCGGTCGATTATTAACCATAATTAAGGTCTGGGATCACATGAGTAAGCCTGTTTACATTGGGTTTGTGTCGAGTGCAGTGGCACAAAGGGCAGTGTACACAATCAACTGATAGTCGGAGAAAAAAAAATAAAAATTGCACACCGTTTTTGCCGTTCAAAGTTCAAGTATAAATGATAGAAAGTCATCAGTTCAGCAATTTTTTGTCCCGCCGAAAGTTGAACATTCATTCATTTCTCATAAATCATTCAGAATTTCTCATAAATTATTCAGAACTCCTGCGTTACCTTTTATACCATAAGAAGTATCAGAATCTGTTTTGGGTTTGTATATCTCTCTTGTATATCTCATTTTTCAGGAATTGCTTTCACATTTTTGAAACGCAGTTAAGCTCTTTTTTTTTTTGAATGAAACTCTCCATATGTTCTGCATTGCGCTGTCACATCTGTGCTATGTTTATTTATCCTGTAATTTATTACACTTTTGCTTATCTGTCTACTTCCAGCTGCCAAGGTTTAAACAGTGTGCTTCTGTAGACGGGAGCGTGTGTGCTTACCTGTAGTGATGTAAATTATTAATAAGGCTGAATGGAATTTGCCGTAAATTATCTATGTTCAGTCATTTTATAGCATATTTTTCAATATTTAAAAAAAAAAAAAAAATCATAATCCCCTATACTGTCTTTTTTCAAACATCTGTAATAAAGTTAAGGCTGCACTGGGCAATTTTGCACATTGGCGGCCTCAAATGGCAGGAAGAGGTAGAACTGTTTGAAATTTAAAGACAATTCCCAGAAATCATATAACATGACGTCAGTAAACTGCACACAGCACGCCGGTCTGTGTCCGCCAAAGGGACGAGAAAGGAAAAAGATCTAAGATGTAAGTTTCTATTCGTCACTTTCTGTGCACGGAGATTCCTGCCAGTCTCCATACCTGACACCGGAATTTCATCTGGGCAAACAGGACGTATCTGTGGTGTCTCTTCTCTGTTGCAGCCCCACTTTGTGATTTAGGCTGATGTGTGTATTTTTACATAAAAATCGTGTCTAGGGCTGCTTTCCTAGATTGCATTGTGCATTACTTAAAAAAGCATAAACATTAGCTTGGACAAATTAAAATTGATTTTGACATATAAAAAACCGGGTAAAAAAATCAAGATAAGCCAGTTTTTGCCATTACTCTAGATGCTACTCTTATCCAGAGCAACTTACAATTGATCTTATTCCTACAGAATAACTACAACTGCTTCAATTTAGCAGTGAAGTTAGCTAGCTGATATAGTGGGCAAACTATAGTATATTACCATAAAATGTGAACCTATATACGATGCCGTTTCTAATATGTTTTTCAGAGGGGAATGTGTGAAATGATAAATGTTGGTCCAATTCCTGATGTTTGTATGATCATGCGTCTTGGTACACAACAGTAGAGGAGATAGATGGGCTGTAGAGTGTGATTCAAAATGGCCACCGTTATGAGTAAGCAGGTACTGTAGGGGCTCAGCATCTTGCTCACGGACATTTTGAAAGGGCCCACGGCTGCTGACAGACGACCACTGCCGGCATCAAACCTGACGCCCTTTTGTTTATGGGACAGTCCCTCTAACTGCCAGTCTTATTATCAACATGTAAATCGCTCTGCGGTCTGAGACTCAGCTCCATCTGTTTGTCGCCAGTACAGGAGACTAACTTTTTCCAGCGACTTCCACCATTTTAGCAGAATAAAATCGGATCTACAAATGATGGTTGTCTACCTGCCAAAGTGGTTGGTAGACAAACTTAACAGCTACAGCAAAACTTCACCAGAGTTTGACTGGTGGCTGGTGTTAATTTCCCACTCTGTCTGTCACACTGGCCATTTTTGCAACTGAGTGCATTCTGAGTTTCCTCTATGGCTCCAAGGAGGCCTATAAAATGGCCCATAATTGTTATGTAGATGAGCGATGAGGTTATGTCCTGGGGTATATAAATATATCTTTATCTGTGTGCATGGTAGGTAATGAGCAGTCATTATGATAGGGGCTGTCTGAGATTGCACACTCATTCATTGCCCTAGGGCTCCACTCTGCTGCACACACACGCACGCATGCACACACACACACACACACACACACACACACACACACACACACACACTGCTGGCAGTTTTCTCTCCGGCCCACAAATGGATAAAAGGAAGGAAGGGGAAAGAAAGGAGAGCGAACAGAGAGCGGATAGCTGAAACCACAGCTTTTCACTGGGGAGGGAAGGGAAGGAGGAGTTGGAGTCTGAAGAGAGAGAGAGAGAGAGAGAGAGAAAGAGAAATGGAGTGAAAGAGTGAGAGAGAGACAGAGAGAGGATCAGAGAGAGAAACAGAGAAATGCTACCAACCAACTGCTGGAATGTCTTGGCATTCACAGAGAACTTCAGCCATTACTAGAGAGAGAGAGAGAGAGAGAGAGAGAGAGAGAGAGAGAAAGAGAGAGAGAGCGAGAGAGAGAGGTAGAGAGAGGGAGAGGGAGGGAGGGTGTGCTTGGCGCCAACAGCCTCTAAATCAAACACAACAACCACAGAGGGGGGAAACCTTGAACCCGCCACTAGGAAACCATGAATTTGATTTTCACTTTATCGGTGTCAGTTCTCACATTTTCTATTGTTAGAATTCCTGTGCCTCATTCAATAATCACACATTTACACATTTCTCTGGTGTTTGATAGAACCAAAATGCCGCTAGTGTAATTTTCACCAGAAGAGCACACACAGACACACACGTATTTACACATCAACCACGCCCCTCCACACACATGTACAAACTTCCACCATTGCATACTGCATAAAAAAAATCACTTAATCTAGTATTTAGATAATTCCACTTGTTTCCAAAGCAGTTTCCCTTGTTTCAAGAATATTTTGGAGGGTGTTTTTTTCAAAGGTGGCATTTTCTTGGAAGGTGAAATTTTACTAAAACAAGTGACAAAATCTTGAAATAAAGCGTGAGCTGTCCAAGCGGCCAAAACCACGGGTGAATTTTGAAGCCAATAAGGAAGTGGCTGAAAACTGCAATTCCTCTAACGTCTGCTAGATGCTGGCTTCAAAAAGACTCCAAACCCGGCCCAACTCCATGCAAGTCAATGGGACCACAACCCAACTTCTCACTCAAAATATAAAGTCAATAAATTTTTTCGACAAGAGGTTATGGTCTCAATAGCTAATTTCACTTCTTCTAATATGTGTCCATATGGCGATTTTCAAAATAAGTGTGTCATTAACGGGATATAACGGTTATAAAACAGGGTTGTTTTCCTAGTGATTGACAGGTCGCCTGTCCAGTGATTGACAGGTCGCCGATGACGAGCCAATAGCAGGCGGAGCTGCGACTCTGTAGACGACCCTCGGATTCACTCTGGCTGCTTTGGCTCCAAAAAATGTCAACATGGCGGCGCTCGTAAACCAAATCTTTTGGCTTCAAAACGGCCCTTCAGAAACCTATCGGTGACGTCACACTCACTACGTCATTTTATAGTCTATGGAGCTGTACATCCCTTGCTTTTTTGGGGGCTCTAATCAAAACTTAGGGGGGCCACATGCTCCTCCAATACTCTTGCTAGGCTAAAAAGGATCACAATGCTAGCTACTAGCTTGGTTTTGTTAGCTAACATTAGCTAGTTCCTTGCTTACTTGGCTACACACAGTAGCAACAAAGCTATTAAAGTTTTGCTTTTGACACTCATGATATAAGAAGACTTGAACATACCGAATTCCTCCTTAGCACAATAACATACCTTAATTCTTTTTTAATTTTTTTCCTCTCTCGTCTCGGCACCTGAGCGCTACTGTTGTTTTGACATGTTGCCATTTGACTGCTGTGAATTGCTTCATGATGACTGACAGTTTGACAGGTTGTGATTGGCTGACTGGTCTGCTCCATCAACAATGAAATAATAGTGGTGGTGATGCGAGGCCGGGGCCCTATCAAGTCTATTTCTTACGGGCACACTTTTTTCATACTGAGATACTCTCTTCATTCTTTAGGTCCACAATTTTTTAAACTGATTTTTGTTATGTGAGGGCCTCTAAAGGGAGCCGGGCTCGAGGTGTAGCGACTGATCTGCTTGCAGGACGGGTCGGCTATGATTAAAGCACTCCACTTGGTTCAAGATAACCTCAATCGACGAAATGAATTGCCAAGATGGATGTATTTTGCAGTGTGTAATTCAACTCTTGTCCAGCCAGCAGGACTAAAGCCTTCAGGTAATAGATGGTCAGTCAGTCAGGGGGCCGTTCTAATAAAACCACCTTCCATTACCTTATTACCCCTCAGGGAAGCCATTTTCTCAATTGGGTCAATCTACAAAAGCGGGGAGTGGTTTTATTACGTCTCTCACTAATGTCCAGTGTTGTTAAGTACAGAGCAGAAATGCTGCCACCTCTGGGCGGATCGCTGGTCCACTTCAAAGGTATTGGAGCGGTGCAAGGTCAGCGGTCAAACTGTTTGTCTTCCTCCCAGCGGCAGTGGAGTCAGCGGCCCAGAGTGAAGGTAGATGGAGAGAGATAGGTGCAGATTTTATCGGGCTTGTCCATGTTTTGTAAAAGAGTCCCATAGACATTGAGGAAGGCGCTCAAGCAAAAAAAGTCATACCTCATGTCATACCTGCATTAAATTATGTATATTATGTAAGGACAACCTCTTTCTGTAAAATAGATTGACAAAGTGAATCTTAGTGATAGCTATGATCCCATACAGATTTCATCCATTAAACCCACTTCAACCGTGAAGGGCAGAAGGGGAAGAATTGGAGACGAAAGATTAAAGAAGGAATTATCGTGTGCAAACCTTGTATTTCCAAAACGTTAACTTTTAAGGAACCAAGAAATACAGCCTAGTTTTAAGCTTGACCATGCATTTTACAATGGGCTTTAAAAAACACCAAGGGATTGTAGAATTTTCCCATAGAGGACCACATAATCCCTCAATTGATTTGAAACATCAAAATCATCAAAATTGCAGTCACAAGGTGTTCACATGACAATAGCGATGTTTAAGCCAATTTAAATAGAAATAGAAATTGTGCAAAAATAGGTTGCATCTACTATAATGGTCATAATATTTTGCTGTTCTTCTCAGATTATCTGTTTTGAGTTGAAATGATGGTGAATTTAAAATATAATACTCATTGTATGACAGCATTTAGTGATTAGTATGGTAATGGTGCATGTGCTATAGTTTATGTTTCTCCAAAGATCTTGGACAATTCAGTCGAAATTTGTGAACATGAACAACTCTCTGCCAATGCTACAAACCTGGAGAAATCTGGAGCTGATCCACTGATAATAAATGAGAGGTCAGTTTGGACACTATGGCAGAGTCCAGATTGATTTTTGAGTCACGTGTACGATTTCTGTGTCAGCATCACTATGAAATAAAGATCAGAATGATAGATTAACTTTCTGTGAGTGTATGAGAGGTCTGGTAACCTGTGTGTGTGTGTGGGTGTGTGTGTGTGTATGTATGCGTACACACACACACACACACGCACCCTGCAGTTTCATGCAAATTTGAATTGCAATTTGAATGTGATACGGTCTATTCATTCATTTGGAGTTCCTCGGCCAATTTTAATCATCTATCCATTTATTGGATTGTCAGATAAAATCAGACCTGCAGGCTAATGAACCCAGTGAACTCAAATCCCATCTGGTCATTTGGTTTCTTTCAGATGAGATAAACGCTGTTCTTTTTTTTTTTTTTACCTCCACAGTTATCGGGTTTTTGCATGTAATCTTTGCATGTACAGCAGGGTGACAGAGTGATTAGGGAAACCATCTTTCAACTGAAAGACCTGGGTTCAAACACGCATCCGCCCTGCTGAAGTGTCCTTGACCAAAACACTGAATCCCTACCAGCTCCCTGCGTGCTGCTCTGAAGCTGACCTTTGACCTCTCTGTGGAGGGGCTGAGTGAAAGGAGAATTTCCCTATGGGGATCAATAGAGTAACACAAAATAACCTATAAAAAAGGTAACTAATCCATTACTAATCCGGTTGGGTTACGCATAAACATGTTGGAAGGGAAAAAGGCATTTATTTAGGCATTTAAGGATTGTGAGATAATCAACATTAATATAATTTGCCACATGTTGAAACAATGGTCGATAATGGGTGTAGTTGATAATGATAACACTAATCAAATTATAGTTTGAAAATTGAGATAAAGTGTTTGTTTAACTGCATACTGTATGGATTTGGAGGCAAAGCATTCACTGATTAAATGAAAGTAATCAGCTTTAGCTTTTTAGCAGCTTGTTGATAATCTGTAGGCCTAAAATTCCCATTCCTGGCCACCAGTGTTTCCAGTTTGCAATGTACACAATGTATTTTTTTTGTTTTTTTTTCACTTAGCACAGGTGTATTTGCATCTATTGTTAGGGTGTTTTGGCTCTGACCTAACTAACTGCTGGCTGCTTGTAATGTTGGTGATCCTGGAATCTGCCTTGCGCTACACTAACAAACCGCAAATAAACAGGGATTCATTTCTTTCCTCCTATTTTTGGACCAGTCACAATTAAAACAAAAGCAAGGGAGGACTGTTTTCCATCAGCCTATGAAGAGATTGTACCAAAAATGAGATAACCACCACATGAAAAAATAGATATCTGCTCTGACAAAATGATTTATAGCACACACTTGTTGAAGGATAATAGGTAAGTGATTGGTTGACAAAATTATCATTTTACAGATTTAGAGCATATAATAGTGGGATGATGAACTTCAGGTAATGATTTTATCCCAAACTGATACATAACATTTTTGGAAGTGAACCCCTCATATGCTCCAACCACCAAGCGATAAGTCAGTGGCTGGTAGAAAATATAGTGGAGAGTATTGGGGCCCAAATTCATGCCTTGTCAAAACAGGACATACTACAGCGGCCATTAAATTGGAAGGAATGTAGAGCGAGCGTCTCGTAATTTCTCTCTCTGTCTCTCTTGGCCTCCGCCACTCTCGTTGCTTTTGGAAACGCAAAATGAAAGACAGGCGCTGGTTCGCGTGCTCAGGGTCTCACCGCACTAAACCCTGAGGGCAAGTGTGTGTGTGTGTGTGTGTGTGTGTGTGTGAGTGAGTGGATGTTGGGTGATGAAGGGCTTGTGGGGGACAAGAAGCGTATTTCACAGGCTAGACAGATCAAAGAGTGACGACATAGTTGTTTATTAAAGGTCTCTCTCTCTCCCTCCCTCTCTCTCTGTTCACTGGGCAACTAATAAAGTCCACTAATCTAATTAGGGCCTGCTTCTAGAGACCCACTGGAGCCTCATGTGGAGAGAGGGGAAGAAAATGAGGGATAGGGAGAGAGGGAGGGGGGGGGGGGCACTGAGAGAGAGAGAGAGAGAGAGGACAGACAGAAAGTCAAAGAGAGGCAACATGATGAGGCGATGAGTTTTTTTAAAAATTTTCAGTCATTTTCCGTTGATTCATCATTCATTCATTATTAGTTCTCCTTTTTACTACTATTTTGTCTCATACTTCCACTCTTTGTTTCTTTGTTAAATGAAATGTTCTGTCTATTGGAATCTTTCTTTCTATTTGAGTCTTTTTGTTTGTCTTTCTCTGTTTTAAATGAATCTTGAATCTTTCTTTCTTCCGTCCTTCCTTTCTTCCTACTTTCTTTCCTTTCTTTGCGGAGTGCGGCTGGGGAAATTCTCCAGGCTGGAGGGTGAAGTGTGGGTCTTTCTTCCTTTCTGCTCCGTTCCTCACCTCTTGCCCTTGCTGTGTGACTGTGCGTTCAGGCACAATAAAGCAAAGCTTCAGGCTCTGTTCTCTGAGGACAAGGCTTTATCTCTGACAGCCATCTGAAGTGGAAGATCTCTCCAGGTCTCCCAAAGGTGCCTCACAAAAGGCGTTTAAGGCGATCACGGAAACACATGACAAAGACACTTACAAAACCCTCACTCACATGAAGATAAGAAGCCAGGCTGCACAAAAGAGGCAATTGTTTTCTTTATCAGTTGTATGAGCAGGAAATTAAATGATCATGCTGTACAGATAGAATGGATAATGAATACGAGTGGGTGCTTTTTAAATTTCACGCCAAACTTTGGATTGACAGTCGACAGTAGATTTTACACATGGGAGACATGCGAGGCATTTGATTTGCTGCCAAAAAAATACAAACCCCAGAATTTTTTCCATACCAAACAGACACATAGGGTTGATGAACAACGCGATAGTGTTGCTTTGACACACGCCGCACACATAAACAACACACTCAACAAGCAGCCCTTCACTCTGTCTCTGCTCCTGTCTCCCTTTCACTCCACACTCATTCATTTTCAACTTTTCAACTTCATTATCGCTGTGAAGAAGCCGCTCTCTCCGTCTTGCTCTCAATCAAAACACGAAAAATTCATTGCGGCGTCACTGCTATTAAATAACCATGAGATGCATGGAGAATGACCCACATGAAGTATGCAAATAACCCAACTGCCTTTGACAGAGGTAAAGCTAGTTAACTTGGTGCAACAGCATGTTGACGCCGATAATGTTGAAAAAGCGACACTGCAGTTTTTCAGCAACAGTTGGGTTTTGTTTGGGTTGTAGTATAGCTGACGTTTGATTTTACTATACGAGAAGGGTGTGGCCGTGCCTCGAAACAACACACGCACACGCACACACACACACACACACACACACACACACACTTTTCCGACTTTAAAGAGACAATCTAGCCATGAAAATGTGGAATTCATAAGCAGCTCTGCTCCTGTCTTCTTCTTTCCTCCTGTGCAGTGGCTGGTGACTGTGGAAATGAAGGTTAAAAAAACAAGATTTCACAGTTGTGGCATAATGATTAGTAGCTCAATGGCATCAACATTATCCCAGAGGTCACAGGTTCAACTCCTACAACACTATCATTGTTGCACCAAGGCATTCGGATGTGACCTTTGAATATGATGGATGAGTACGAATATATTTGCACTTATACTGTTAATGCCCTGTAATGCCTCTGGAAAGTGTGACTTGAAATTTCAACAAACATGCACAGATACACACTGGACTAACTGAATTCACTACTACCACTAAAAACCAAACTGGTCCGACCAGCAGTTCAACTAGTCAAACTATTTTCCTCCAAAAGCGCGGGGCGGGGAAACAGGTGCAGAGGTGTTGGCACGCTGCCCTCTCAGCTATGCAGGCAGGGGACATTTCAAAACAGATAGAGGTACTTTCTTTTCCTACTCAACCATAAAGTCTCTCAGGGAGGGTAGACTGCTGGAATCTGAGCCAACTTTTTCTCTCTCGCATACCTCTTAAAGATCTATGTGATACAGTGCGTCAACTTGTAGCTACACACCACAGGCGGCGATGAAAAACAAAAATCTGGGAAGCGTTTCAGAGTTTTCAGTGTATAGCCTGACGTGTGAAAACGAGCAAGAGAGCAGTGTGTTTTCACCAGCCGGCCGACCAGAGTCAGGAGTGTATTATGTGTGCCTTTGTTAGTGTGTGTATGTGTGTGCATGCGTGCCTTTGTGTATGTGTGCATCATACATCAGCCCTCCGTCCTGCTGCAGTTTTTTTGGTGTGCGTTAGCTTGGTTGTTGTCTAGCTGTAGTTTGCTAGCCTTGTACGCTAGCTGCATAGGTAATGGCAAAAGAAACATCACTATAGCAACGTTATGGGGTCAGAGCAATGACATGAATTTCAAGTTTTAATTTTATAATGTTCACATAGTCTACTCTATCCTCTCCTCTTTTTATCACAAGGTCTGTTTTTTAGTAAGTAACTGTAACTTTTGTACATTTTAAATGGGCTGCTTCTTATTTTTACTTTCATAGATTTTTACACCAGTAATATTACTTAAAAGTAAGTCAAGTCTCAGCAAAGTGACAGCACTTATACTTGAATTGGGGTATTTCCATACTTTTCCGAGGGCGCGGCCACGCGGGGGCTTTAACCTGGGTTTTCCCATCGGAGGAAGGTCTCTATACTGATGACGCCACCCTGCTGCTGATGGAAGAACAACACTTTCTCTAGACAGACTCTCACTGAGCAAAGGATCAAGGAAAGAAAACAATTTCCCTATTGTTCTGCCACATTGTTCATTTGCCTGGGTGTCATAAATAAATCTCCCTTTAGCGGATATTTAAATGTCAGTCCTAATCTTCTCTTATTAGCATAATATAAAACAAAACAACAGCAATGTGTCAGACTCTTAGATGATTAGGCCCACAGGGCTTAAAGAGATTCAAATAAAAGAAATCAAGATGTCCATTATCACATTTGATTTGATAAGTTATCCCAGTATGTTTGAAATTATACAAATACTTTTAAATACCGTTTGCATGCTCTTTATCTCTCTTTCTCTCTCTCTCTCTCTCTCTCTCTCTCTCTCTCTCTCTCTCTCTCTCTCTCTCTCTCTCTCTGTCACACACACACACACACATACACACACACACCATAATGTATGTGAGTCAACTGGACTATTCCTGGCATACCCATCTCCCCCATGTGCATGAGAGCAAGCCACTGGGATACACAGGCTAAGATAAGATTACTCCCTCTCGCTCTCTCCATCTGTCCTCCCTCTCTATACATCCTCCAACTCCCTGCACCTACTGTAACACACACACACACACACACACACACACACACGCACACCTCGTCCTCCTCTCTCCTCCCTGAATATGAACTAAACAGGGCCGATACTCCCTGCCTACCTGGTCATCATACATCTCCATTCTTCTCTTTATCTCTCTCCTTCTGCTCTCACTCTCTTCACGCCTCCGTTATCTCTCTGCCTCTGGTTCATGTGGGGTCAGTGCTGATGTCATCATGAACCCCTCGGCCCTGTTTGAGGAACGTGCGTGGACGGCTGTGTAGATGCAGTTACTGTAAATGGATGATGGTGTATTCATGTATTTTAAAGTAATAACTTATGACATTTTCATAAAAGTAAATGTCCGTTTTTCTACTCTCTATCAGTGGTTGATATTACACAATAGTGATTCAACCTTGACCCAGTTCATGAAAGCTTTTACATTTGCTGTTCTAAAAAGAGCACCACCTACAGAAACTCAAACTTCATCCACAGAAAAAGACGTCACAGTACTGGATGCACTGTTTGATTGACAGGTGATCTCTAGGAAGTACAGCACCAAAGATTTCTCCAAAATTAAAACACAAACACAAGTTTCATTAATTGTCACTTTAATTGTATTTTTAAATTATTTTTGGACTACAAATCTGCCACCCACTCAAGAGAAAAACTTCAGCTTTGCCAAAACAAAACAAGCACAGATCCTGTACAGACCCACGGCCCGTGTGTTCAATTCAATTCTATGCATTGAAGCATTAAATAATTCCACTAACATTACTTAAATACCACAAGGTAATAACGTTACCTACCGTTAAAAGTTTGTAGGGCAGCAGAAAACATGTTGTTGGGTTACTGTTTACAAATCGCGCTACAAACACAGGCGAGTTTGGAGCAAATGGTGGAATGTTAAGTTTCACTTTTGTTTTCACAGCAGGAGACTCTGTTGGATTGAGTTCAATGCTGCTGGTCTGCTGTCTGTACATCTCCAAATGACAGACATGACGTGATGCGCACATCAGGCGCATTAGAGATCGATTTAGATCAATTTCTCTACACATTGACCAATATGATTTTGTGCCTATGTATGGGAAACACTGCATCTCTTAGTCAAAGACGCCCTGTAGAGGCCATCTGATGAAGCGACATCTCACTAAGCGACAGGTGACTGCCTGACCTGAATTTGGGAAAAATGTGGGAAAAAGAAAGGGGTAAATAATTTTAGGCATGTAATTTTAATATTTTTGAGGCACAATTATTACATTATTACTGTCATGTATCGGGTTAGATAGGTCACATGTCTAAAGAAACAGGAAGTGTCTGGGAAGGACGGATGGAGATAGCCAGGAGGCATGTAGTTGTACGATCCGCTGTTTGGACAATAAAGCAAGCAAAAGCAGAAGCTCCATGTCATGATTCAATTCTGGATGCAGTATCTAATTAAGTATCAAGATAGGCACACAACAATGTCGACGAGGATGTCGGACTTTTGAAAAAAAAGGTGCAGCTAAGTTAGCTTGAGTTTCGGTTAGCATGGAAAAGTCAAGACTTCAGCCGTTCACATGTTATACAGACCCAGCTACGCTAGGACCAAGATGGGCGCGGTGGCTAACATCGTTTGAGTTATATGCGGATGGGAAAGGACTAATCATTAATGAGGATACAACGGATGTTACAATACAGAGGAGACGAGCTCTACTTTTGCACCTCGCTGGACCGGATGTTCAGGATATATTTTCGATTCTACCGAACACTGGAGCAGCAACGGACTACACAGCTGCGGTTGACGCGCTGAATACATACTTCGTTCCCCAAGTCAATGCAGCGTTTGCCCGCCAGACGTTTCACAAGTTGTATCAGAAACAAGGTGAGACTGTGCAACAATTTTCTACATGTCTTAGACAGACAGCCAGAGATTGTGATTTTTGAGCAGATACAGATAACCAGATAAGGGATACAATTCTGAGTAAGTGTACATCATAATATATCCGCAGAAAATTACTGGAGGAAGGGCATGGACTAACACTCACACGCACGTTGGAATTGGCCTCACAGTGTGAAAGAATCGAGGAACAGATGGCAGCTATGTCTCTGCATGGAGAAAAGAGGGAGACAGAAACTGTTCATCGTGTCACACAAAAAGGAGGGAAGTACATGAAAACAAGAGGAAAGATAATGGATAAAGAAGAGGGCAAAACAGAGAGAAAGTGTTACAGATCTGGTTACACTGATCATATGGGAAAGGATCCCAAATGCCCTGCACGTGGACAGACATGTCACAAGTGTAATGGTAAAGACCATTTCTCAAAAATGTGCCGCACAAAAGGATCAAAGAAACAAAATGTGAACATTGTTGAGGTAGAACAAAAAGAGTTCGCATTTATTGTAAAAGAGGATGAAATGTCAGAGAAACTTACCTTTTGTGTGGGGGGAGTAGACTTGGAAATGTTAGTAGATTCAGGTGCTAAAAGTAATGTGATAGGAGAAAATGTATGGGGCAGACTGAAGGCAGAAAAGATAAAATGCTATTCATATGTGCCAAAAAAACAGAGAAATTTGTACCCATATTCATCCAGTCAGTCATTGCCAGTCAAGGGGGCAATTGGTAACCAACCACAATTGGTAACAGGACTGATCAGGCAGAATTCATTGTGATTAAAGGCAATGGTGAACCACTCCTGGGGAAAAAGACAGCCATGAAGCTAGGAGTGCTGAAAATAGGTGAAAATGTCTCAGCTGTTACAGACATTAAATACACACTCTAGCAGCAATACCCAAATGTGTTCAAGGGAGTGGGAAAGTTGAACACCAAGCAGATTAGCCTATACATCGACCCAAAGGTGAAACCTGTGGCCCAACCACTCAGACGCATACCATACAACCTCCGGGAGGCTGTGGAGAAAAAGATAAAAGAATTGATGGACATGAACATTGTAGAACGTGTCGAGGGCCCCACCCCCTGGGTAAACCCAGTGGTTGTACTCCCAAAACCTGACAAGGATATCAGGATGTGCCTAGATACGAGAAGGGCCAATGAGGCAATCGTGAGGGAACGGTACCCTATTCCTACTGTGGACGAAATACTCCAAGGCATGAATGGCTCCACTATATTTAGCAAGCTAGACCTGAAATGGGGCTACCATCAATTAGAACTGACCCCAGAGTCACAGGAAATAACTACATTTGCAGTACACAACAGAGTATAGAGATACAAGAGACTGATATTCAGTGTATCGTCAGCCAGTGAGCAATACCAGCATGAGATAGCCAATGCATTAGCTGGCATTGAAGGTGTCGAGAACATCTCAGATGATGTGATAGTGCACGCACCAAACCAGGAAATGCACTACAAGTGCCTGCACGCCGTCATGAGGAGACTCTCAGAATGTGGACTAACACTGAATCCAGAAAAGTGCCAGTTCAACATGGACAGACTGGTATTCATGGGGATACTTCTGTCACAGAAAGGTATCAGACCGACAGAAGAGAGAGTGAGAGCTGTAATGGAAGCCAGAGAACCAGAGAATGCTACACAGGTGAGGAGCTTCCTGGGACTTGTTGGTTACAGTAGTAGATTCATATCACAGTTTGCAACACTGTCAGAGCCGCTACGACGTCTGACCCGAAAGGACACACCATTCAAATTTGGACCAGAACAGAAACAAGCATTCCAAGCTTTAAAGGATGAGCTAGCCAGAGCTGGTACCCTAGCCTACTTTGACAAGGAAGCACCAACCAAGGTGATAGCAGATGCAAGTCCTGTAGGTTTAGGAGCAGTACTAGTGCAGGACCAGCAAGGAGAGATGGTACCTGTGTGCTACGTGAGCCGCAGCCTGACAGACTGTGAGCGATCCATCATTGAAACAAGACTTCCCCAACGTGATGAGGACGGCTGCCGAGAACGCTGGGATCCCGCTTCCGCCCCGCGAACCCCGGGGGGGTTCGTTGCTCCTGCCTTGGACGAGGTTTGGACGGCTATGGAAGCATCCTGGAAGGAGCCGCTCCGCTGCAAGGCTCCTATCTCCGGCCTCTCTGATTTTTCCAATGTCCACGGGAAAGGCGTTATCTGCCGCTCTGGTGTTCCCCCGCTCGATGACGTGCTGGCCGCTCATTTTTCTCCTGGCTCAACCAGCTGGTCTGGCAGCAGGAGACATGCTCCAGCAGCGGCATCAGACAACTGCTATGCGAGTGTGGAGGCGGGGCTTCAGATGCCGGCGGGCCATTCATTGGCTGCCGAGCCTCTCCAGCCCTTTTGCCTCCGGCCCCCCATGGGCCGTTCTGCCCCTACCGGGCAGCTCGGTGGTGGCGAGGGCCGAGGCTGCATACAGAGATTTTCTCTCCTCCGCTCCACAGCTGTCTGCTCGCCCCCTGACAGATTTTTATCAGGAATGGCGAACCCAGTGTGTGTTGACAGAATGGATGGACAGGACGTTACGACTGGGCTATTCACTCCAGTTTCATTGCGTACCACCCCCATTCACAGTGAGAGAGTTGATCATAACTTCTCAGGAAGGCATGAGCGCCCTCTCCAGGGAGATACAGGAACTACTCCAGAAGGGAGCAGTTTCTGTGGTTCCCCAGGAAGACAGAAAGAGAGGTCTCTATTCCGGTTTTTTCCTGGTCCCCAAGAAAACTGGAGATATGAGACCTATTCTGGATCTCCGTCTGCTCAACACATGCATCACCCAGAGACCATTTCGACCACATGTGAAAAAGATGCTGGAATTGGTACAGCCAGGCGATTGGTTCACCACAGTGGATTTGAAAGATGCTTACTTTCATGTCCCAGTGGTGCTGAGACACAGGAAATTCCTGCATTTTGCCTTTCAGGGGGTAGCTTACGAGTACAACAGACTACCGTTTGGCTACTCCCTGGCCCCCCGCACTTTTTCGAAGTGTGCGGACACGGCACTCGCACCCCTGCGGCGCCAGGGAATACGGGTCTTCTTTTATCTAGATGACCTGATTCTCATGGCCTGCTCGAAAGAATGGGCTATTTTCCACACAGTGCAATTGGTGCACTTAACCAGGTTAGGTTTTGCCATCAATTGGAAAAAGAGCGCACCCATACCAAGCCAACAGGCGGTGTATTTTGACCGTCATGCGGCTCCTGGCTCACCCTGTGGTTCCACTGGGGCTGCTCCATATGAGACGCCTTCAGAGATGGTCTGCCAGATTGCGTTTGGATCCACGACGTCCCAAACGTCACATGGTAACCATCCCCCCAACAGCCAGGGAGGACCTGGCATATTGGGGGACCCCTCAAATACTGGCGGAGGGAACACCGCTGGGGAGAGTGACCTCCTACGTGTCGGTGTTCACAGACGCCTCCCTGACGGGTTGGGGGGGAACCTGCCTGGGGCAGTCAGTCAGTGGTGTGTGGCCTTCAGGGACAAACCAGCACATCAACCTACTAGAGTTGACTGCAGTCATGCTGGTCCTAAAGCACTTCCTGCCTCTCTTACAGGGGAAGGATGTGCTAGTGAGGACCGACAACCGTTCAACAGTGGCCTACATCAACAAACAGGGCGGAGTGTGATCCGCACCGTTGTTGAAGGCTGCCGAGAACCTGTGGCGCTGGGCCACAGAGCACCTCCGTTCTCTCAAGGCGCGGCATATTCCAGGCCTGGAGAACACGGGGGCCGGATGAATGGAGATTACATCCCGACATAGTGGACCAGATTTGGTCCCGATTCGGGAGGGTGGAAGTGGACCTGTTCGCCACCCGGCAGAACGCCCACTGTCCCCTGTGGTTCTCTCTGTTTCCCCGAGACGCTCCCCCATTGGGGCCATTCCTGGCCATGACGCGTTCGGATACGCGCCATGGCCAGGAAAGCTGCTGTATGCTTTTCCTCCCCTCCGTCTCATTCCTCCCCTGCTGGTGAGAGTGAGAGTGGAGAGACTGTCGCTCATTCTGGTGGCCCCGGACCGCACAACGGCACCGTGGTACGCAGAGATGAGACAGCTACTGGTGGCTCCGCCCTGGACAGTTCCCCAGTTTTGGGGGGCATTGTCTCAGGCGAATGGAGCAATAGGCACGATGCCCAGCCTGGGACAGCCTCTCAGGGTTTGGTTCCTGAAAGGGACAGACTGATGCGCGCTGGACTGGCTGCGGATGTGGTGCAGACCATCCAGGGCGCGAGGGCTCAATCCACCATTGATAGCTACAAGGCTAAATGGTTGGGCTTTCAGAAATGGTGCGGGGAGCGGAACATCGATCCTTTGAACTGTTCATTTGGATCTGTTCTCTCTTTCCTCCAGTGCCTGCTGGAAAGGGGGCTGGCGCACTCCACTATTAAAGTGTATGTGTCGGCAATCTCTTCCTGCCATGAGGGGTTTGGAGAGAGGTCGGTTTTCGGCTCCCCCTCATGAAGGGGGGCTAGGAGAAAACGTCCAGTGGTGCGTTCCACCGCCCCCCAGTGGGAACTGCCTTTGGTCTTGGAGGCTCTGTCTAAGGAGCCTTTTGAACCGATTAGGCAGACTTCTCTTAAGCTGTTGTCGGTCAAGACGGCTCTGCTGCTTGCTTTGACCTCAGCTAAGAGAGTGAGTGACTTGTGCGTTCTTTCGGTCCATCCCAGCTGTTTGCTGATACGTGGGGACCTGAGTGGCGCCACACTCAGACGGAATCCGTCTTTTGCACCCAAGAACATCAATAGTTCTTTTTGGTCTAGGACAATTCAGCTGGAGGCTTTCTATCCTCCTCCTCATGGTGAGGAGAGAGAGGAGAGGCTGCACCGTTTATGCCCCGTGCGTGCGTTGGCATTTTATGTGGAACGCACAGCCACGGTGAGGCGCACACAGCAGCTTTTTGTGTGCTATGTAGACAGTGTGGCTGGCAAGTCCCTGTCAAAGCAAAGACTTGCCCACTGGCCCTGTGAGGGAATATCACAGGCTTATGTGCTGGCGGGTAGGGACCCTCCTGCAGTCATCCGCGCGCACTCGACATGGAGTGTGGCTGCGTCGACGGCACTGTTCAGTGGAACAGGTGTGGAGGAGATCTGCACAGCGGCGTCCTGGTCGACGCGCTGTCCATTCATCAGGTTCTATCTGTTGGATGTGTCTGGGTCTTTCTCCGGTTCTGTACTCAGTACTGGTACACGAGACCTGTGAAGAAATGACCTATTAGGCCTGAGTCTCTTGTGTTGAAACTCGATGGAGACCGGCCACTGGGTTGGCCAGCGTTACACCTTACTGTTTGTCAACATGATTAAGCGTAGCGTTGGTTTTTCACGCGCCCATTCTATAGACATGGGTGTGAGCGGAACCATATCTGGCTGACCTATTGCATTGTTACAGTCAATCCAGGCTATGACCCAGCATGCTGTTCGTGTTAGTGTCTCAGCAGGGAGTGAAGTCATCGGGCTTCGCCCCCTAAGCCAACAGAGCCCTGTTAGAGGGCGAAGCCTGTGTGAAATAGAACGATAGTTAAGTATTGTAACTCTAGTTCTATGATCACAGGCAGAGCCCTCTAACAGCTCGCCCTGCCGCTCCACGAGTCGCTGAAGACTTAGTGTATGCTGAATGAGGGGCCGCTCGCCCCATAGAGGGTGTATAGGCTCATCCTGATTGGCTGAGCACGTGCATGCAAATTTTCAGTGCACTGAGGCGACTAGATAAGTGGCTAAGCCAATAGAGCCCTGTTAGAGGGCTCCGCCTGTGATCATAGAACTAGAGTTACAATACTTAACTATCGTTATCGGAGGAACACCACACGTGAAAAGATATGAGACAAACAGGCCTAAGGAAATACACAGTACACAGGAGGAAACACCGGGAGATGAGGACAGTGTACTTGATGCGTCCACACACGCACAGACTAATGTCACTCAGACACCACACCAGGACACTCAAATATCAGACACACCAGGACACTCAAATATCAGACACTCACATATCAGGCCAGAACTCAGAGGGTTAAAAGGGCACCTGAAAGACTTTGTGATTTTGTATTGAAGTGAACTGTATATATTGTGTGGATGTATTGTGAAATAGTTGTCTATTGTTGAAAAGACACAAGTTGTAAGATGGTTGTTAAGCTAAGGAAAACATCTGCTATAGAAAGCAAAACAATAAGATAATAGCCACTTATGAACGGTACAGTGCAGAGGTTGTTTAAGTGGATACGTTTATTTCCAAGAAAAGAAGGGATGTCATGTATTGGGTCAGATAGGTCATATGTCTAAAGAAACAGGAAGTGTCTGGGAAGGACGGACGGAGATAGCCAGGAGGCATGTAGTTGTACGATCCGCTGTTTGGACAATAAAGCAAGCAAAAGCAGAAGCTCCATGTCATGATTCAATTCTGGATGCACTGTCTAATTAAGTATCAAGATAGGCACACAACAATTACCAGTTTTTTAAATCATTATGAGACCTATTTCCACCTATTTCCACCTTGCATCTAGAAGCCGAGAGACTATGAGTGAGTGATGGAATCTTCACTGAATGACTGAAATGTCTTGAATCATTAATGGCTTCTTGATTCTGGTTGATGTTTTGCCCTCTAACATAGTAAACTCCAAGGCGATGGAGTCATCTGGGTGTCCCTACTCTTACGTGTGGAATTTGGGTGAAGATGAAAGTTCACTTGGTTGGAAAATTCTAAATTAAGACCAAATAAAAAAAAGGAAGAGAAAAGTTTTTTTTTTCTTCATGTTTGTTGACCATCCGTCAGAGTGCCATGGAAACCATGGGTGTTGTCGTTGGTAACCGCAGATGTCCAGAGAAGTTTGTTCGGTGCACACAGATGAGACAGCTTCACTATCTCCTTTTCTACGGCAGAGTCCAGCCTAATTTCATCCCTAAATCATGTCTACTTTGTTGTAAATCTTCCCAATAGCAGTGCTGAAGGAAAGGTATGAGAGAAAAAACTTAAGGTGAGATATCTATTAAGGCTCTTTGCCCAGGTGTTAATATATTTGTTAAATCTGACTGGTTTAAAATACAAACTGTGTGTGCTTAGGATAAAAACCCAGAAAAGGAAAAGCAGTAGCGGCCTAGTGGTTAGAGAGACTGTTCTGTAACTGAAACTTCACAGATTTGATCACTGTGACAGCCAAAGTGTCCGTCAACACCATGAGACAGTCTGCGTTTTCTCATTCTAAACCTAAATGGAACTACAGTTGAACTTTACTCAGCGAAAATCTCTTCCACGCTACAGGGGAAGCTGACTTTGTGATTACGAATCAGCAGGAGACCATCCAGTCCAGAGACAAACTTGATAGCTCAGCTTTGCCAAAACGGCCAAGAAAAGGGCAAACTGCAGAATAATTTTAAGTGCTCCTGACTCCGGGGTAAGTCAGCCGACAAATTTATCCCTCATTAATGATAATAATACCCTTCCCGGTCTATTTTCAGCCAACGGTGGTTGCCATCAGATACATTTTTAGCCTGCTTAAATGCTCCGTGCTTTTTTCCAGCTCTTAGTTTCTGGGGGAAAATAGATGCTGGTGGAGCGACCTCAGACCGCAGCATGGAGCTACGTCAGGCCCATTAAAACGCCAGCAGTTCACTAAGTATAGGGAGCACTCCTCACGTCGCACGCCGTTCCTCTCTCTCTCTCTCTCTCTCTCTCTGTACACGTATGTCTTTCCCTCTCTCTCTCTCTCTCTATGCATATCTCTCTATCTCTAGTTCTCTCTCTCCCGCCCTTTGTGTACACATATCTGTGTGTCGCTGTTTTTCTGTCTCTCTCTTTCTCTCTCTCCTTCTCTTCCCTCTCTCTCTCTCCAAGAGTCTCAGTCAGAGAATGTGGCGGTTAGGAAATCCAGGTTTATCTGTCATGTTAACAGTCGGCCCAGTGGCCTTCTGTCTGAACACACACAGTTTAGTGTGATGTCATTCGTATGGTATACCGTCCTTCAGCTACTCCCAAACTGTCTATTTTGTGGTCTACATTAGCCTTGCTATGGATGTAGCCGTCCTGCTCCCACTTCCTAGATGTTTGCTGAACCTCTGTTGCACTTTTGCTCCAAGAGGATTTTTTTTTTTTTAAATCTCTTCTCTGCAAATGCATAATAGATTGGCTACCACTTTATACAGTACTTATGTAGGATTGATGCAGGATGGGAAAACCACTGCACTGTACTGAACAGTACAGTACTGAATCAAAGACTGCGTCTCTCAAAGTTAGGTGTTTACATGCACATCTAATAACATGTAAAATCTGAATACTGAATTACACTTTTCTTGAGTTCTTATTTGTATCTATAACAGTATATCTCAGATATCCTGTTATCTCAATTAGGAGATAATTGTCCTCAGTTTTGTCCTAAAATTAGATATCCACCATTTGTATCTTATACAAAATAGAAATTAAAGCAAAATTAAGGTACTTTTACAGTATAGTAAGTAACTGAAGTCCTTGGTTGATAAAATAACACATTTACCGATTGCATACTGTGTATTTTAGAGATATTAAAAGATGGACTTTAATGATTTCCCTCCACCATGGATGTTTTTTGCAATCTAACCCTGCACATCTTATCCCATTTATTGTTCTTTTTATTGTTTAAACCCTGCATAATATTCTGAATGCTCTGAATATTCATGTGTGCAAGGTTTTTTATCAACAGGATAAGACTGAACACATATTGGCAGATCAAGAAGTTGAACAGGTTATGAACTATTATGCAGAATATAGGGTGTATACTGTACTTGTAAACATTGCAAGATTATCTTAGCAATCTCGGCATTTGCACTCTGCCACAACAAGCTATAAACTAAAGTGTAGTGAACTTTGCTGGCATGATTATCCATTGGTAACAGTTACTGGAACGAAGCAATGTGAACAGAAATTACCTGGACCAGTTCTTGCTGTGTATCTTTTATGTAAGTTTATAATGCGGATGCTGTTGCCAAGGGACTTTCCCTGTCAGGAATAACAAAGATCAATCGGTGCTTGAACTTGTGGTATGGATTCATATCAACTATGCTGTGGGAAAATGATCTCTTCTTATACACGTGATCGTGTGCTCCACTTTCTATTGAACCGCCCATGTCACACAATTCAAGCATGGTGACGTGACACTGTTTTATCCTTTTAATGAACTGCACACAGAGTAATTGCAATATGAAACTGGTTAAGTAAGAGTCCCTGCCCTATAATGGGTGTCATTGATAACAAGAAAGAATTAGGGTGGGTCTTAATGAAGGTCATTGACAAAGGGTGTTAAATACCACATGCGGCATTGCTGCCAGGGACAGTACAGGGCAGCGGTCACACACACGCACGCACACACTGGAATGACACAGCTATTTTAGCCTGATGAGTAATAAGAGTAATAGGTGCTTTCAGGGCAGGGCAGTGGGCAGGACAAAGTGGGGACTTTCCAAGATGAAAGATTGTGCTGTCTTGAGAAGGAGGGAGCTAATACTGCCATGGAGAAATGGATTGCTATCAGAAGAAATGAAAGGAAAACTGAACCCTCATTTCACTAACTTGTAAAATGAAAGGTGCGAGATGACTAACAGGGAATTACTAGAATATGTTGAGCATGTTTTCTAGGTTGGAAAGGTGTGACAGCTATTTTGCATTCATTAGAGGGTGAGGACATCAGGTGATGAAACACACCCTCTGGTGATGTCATCGAGGGCCGCACCTCTTGGGCACAAATCGGGTTGCATTTAATAAATGTAATTCTTAACTTAATGTATGATGGCACATTAGTGAGGATTGTAGTAGTACAAATCGAAGGTGATGTTGGCACTGACTGCTGCTACAATTATGTTTGCTCACATTGTTGATGTACGCTCTCTCTGTACCGTCGATGAGGCACTTTGATGTACTCTCCTTTGATGTACTCTTCCTTATTCTGTATACTTTTTATCTGCTGGCTGCAAGACAAATTGCCCCTCGGCTATAATAAAAATTTCTCTACTCATTTCTAAACGTACGACTTGGCCGTCTCAACAGAATTCAGTAAAATGGTCAATTTCTGTGCTGTTTTAGACTGATCATATTCCCACTTGATACATCTTAATTTTGTATTTACATAATGTCAGCTTGCTAACTAGCAAATCATAATATCTGGTCAGCTAACTTTCTCTGTCCTGTTGTTTGCACACTAGTCAACGCACTGTAACTAGTAGAAGCCAGTTAATAGCGGCTAGTAGTCGCATATTAACATTAACATTGGTTACTTTGCTTAATTAGCTCACTGGCTAGTTAGCTATCTAACAAAGCCAAAAACCAACTGTTTAGATTAACCGAGCCACGCTTTTCAAGTTTAACTGAGCTGACTCTTTTCAAGCTTCAACTCAGTGCTCTGGAGTAGAGACTCCTGCATCACAGTAACCTAAATTTGGAAACAAATCAATCAGACTTTTACTTTTAACATTATTGCACTGACATATGACCACACCATAATCTTTTTCAGGTAGGCTAGTGCTCCTTTTCTAGCCAGGTTATTTATTTACACATCATTTACTGGACCTCCATGATGGCGCCAGGTTGCTAGGAGATACAGTACAATACAGTTTAATCGAGTGAATCACTGTAGGCTATAGTGTAACATTTATCCAGCATAGTACAGTGTAATGGGGTGAGTATTGTGCTGGATTATCTGGTTGTGCCAGATAGGGCAGTAAGATTCTTTCTGTAATATTTGGCAGCCACTTCAGTCCCATTCTCAGTCAAGTCGCCTTTCACCTCCACAAGGTGCGACCGCCAATTAATTTGTGACGACGGTGGATACAACATAGGTGAGGCCCTGTGCTTCAAGTCTGACTCTAATGACACTGTTGCCAAAAAGTCTGGAAAGCTTTTTTGATATAGCAAGCAACCCAGTAGCTATCAGTAATAAGGAGGTAATAATATATTTTTTAATTAGTTAATGACATGTTGATATTGTTTGACTGTATTGAAGCTATTCATCAGCACATGAGCTGTAAAAGCTCAAACGTTGAGCAGAATACAATTAGGCAAAATGATTCATCCACTCTCTTCTTGCAGAGACTCACTTTACGGGAAGTCTACCTTGCTCGACTTGGGTTTATCATCAACTACTTTCATTCTTCTGATGTGGGAAGGCATTATTTTGCTGACTTCTCTCACTCTTTGCACACAAGACAGTTTTGTTTTGTTTTTTCATTTTTGTATTCCTGTTTACAATTACATGAATATGCTCTTGCCCCAAATAGTAAAAACCCCAATAAGATATTTGTTGGGGATAGCTGGGAGACTGAGGCATTTATACATCTCATCCCATTTGTCTGCATAAGCTCTGCTTCCATGGTAATATCCACAATATTGTGGTCTATTCTGTTTATTCAAGCCAAACGCGAACTCAAAAACCAAATGGCAACAGCGGGTGAAAGGACATTAACCTTTATTCAGTTACTGCAGTCCACTGAAATCGCATCCTATGATCAGAGGTCAGGTTTACCACTAAACAATATCATCAAAGATTTTCCTTGCCCTTGAGAGACACTTTCCACAATAACAGCATATCCTGTGGCAAGAAAGTCCTTGGTTGCTACAAACTACACTTTGTTTACACACAGCTTAAAAAAAATAAATACGTTCTCTATTTTCTGAGAAGGTCTAGGGAGAAAAACAACATATATACCTTATACGGTCCTGCCATTTGGGGCCTTTATGGTTGCATATAAAAATAAACAAGCGTACTGTCATCACAGAGGCTGTTATATTGTAAAGCCAGGCAATTAAAAATGTGCTGATAGTAGCAGGGCAGCAGCCGAGAGCTGAGACGGTGCCAGTGCTCCATATGTGCGAAGGAAGAATGAACTCGCAGCTGAGGTCACAGGAGAGAACAGCGCACGTGTGTGTGTGGTGGATTGTCTTCTGTTGTTTGTGCACGTTGGGTACGTGCATAGACCTGCACATTCATGACAGCAAGCCTGCCGCTGTGTTTGGATGTGTGTGTTTGCCTGTGTGTTTGCTTTATGTGTCCGTATGTAGAGGCTTAGCACTGTTTGCATACTATGTGTGTGTGTGTGTGTGTGTGTGAGTGTGTGTGAGAGTGAGTTTTAGCAGCACACCAATTACTGTAAAAAGACTGCCATTATGGTAAGGATTATGGGGTAAGTTCAATGGTTACACCATGACAGCTTAATAGGGTGTGAGCAGTCCTGCATTGTTTGGTTTCTACCAGAGTTACTCAGGCAGTATGAATGGTGTCTTACACACACACACATACATGCATGCTTGCTTGCTTGAGATGTGGCGTGCGAGCTGGCTTATGTGCTCAATCATTCATCAGCACTGATGACAGGTTGCACACACACACACACACACACACACACACACACACACACACATACACACTCTCTCTCTTGGGTTTAGAGCCTCTCACAAACAATCCCCATGGATCTGCAGCAGCCTTCCCCAGAAAGAGCAGATTTAATACCTCACACTCTGTATTACAAGACCTACCAGGCTCTGGATGAGAGGAAACTCTATTAAGTCTTACAGAGGGTTTGCCTTCCCACTGTCACACTTCCAACTGTTTTGAAACTAAATTTAGAGTTAGAGTTGAGGATGAGAATGAAATTCGGTCCAACTGATTCACAGCACAGGGCTTTTGATGAGGAGGGTCAGACAGCAAAACACACAAACACATAAACTCCTGTTTATACTGTAGTCAAGGCAAGTAAAAACCTTGGTCAGATTTTTTGTATGTCATTGGTTATGTCATGCTGGTCAGTGATAATACACTGTTTCAGGTTGAAAATAGAAATTGTTCTATAATCACTGCAGTAAAATAGATCTTAAGCCACGATGAAAATGAGGCAGAGGAGACTAAAAATTACCACTAATGAATTCAATTGTACTTCTAGATATTATATTACATACTGGGAATGCTGATAAGCTGCACAAATTTATCCTTCCACATTTTGTCTTTTGATATTTTGGTTTAAGACATTTCTCAATAGATTATCTGGTAAACTATGGACGCATTATTATTGAAAATTCCTTTTTTTATTTTATGTCTAACACATCTAATAGTAATTCAGATAGCTGATCGGTTGATTTCACTGTTGTACTGTAAAAAAAAACCTAAAAAAAAACAACCCAAAAAACGAAACTTTTACAATTTTTAAATGTATAAAGCTTTGTACTGTACAAAGGCTTCTTATTGTTCATTGAAAGACTCCTTGGAAGCGCACAAACATCAGCAACCCTTGAAAATACAGTTTACAGGCACACTGCTCAAAGACACACACACACACTCTCACACACACACACACACAGACACACACCGGCCCGCTGAAAGATCTCTCTAACAACCAGGGGTAAGTCTAGAGTCTGTAGCCCGCAGCGCTCATCTGAAGACAGGGAGTGAACTCATCCTCTCGCAAATACAGAAGAGTGGGCGAAAGCAAACCAAACAGAAGACTATTGGTGTTTCTGAGTCCTGCGGTCTGAGAAAAAGAGTCCTGTTTGATAAATGATGTCACCGAAACTCAGCCTGAGGAAAGTACCAGGAGCAAACACTGATGTCGTGCAAAGGGAAGGAGTACACACACACACACACACACACACGCAGATAGGTCTGTGGCCCTCATGACTAATGCCTTCCATGTCGTAGTGAGGTCATCAGGTATGGCAAACACCCTTTCTTGAATTCCTCCACCCTGTGCTGCATCCCAGTAGGCTGTAACTTCCTTGCTTATTTGACCTCTTCCTTTACCATCATTTGAAGAATTTTGCTCCAAAACAAGAGGTTCACCATTGGAAAAAAGAAAGAAAAATCACACCCTGGTATACAAAAGAATTGATTGTTTGACAGTGAAAAGTGTGGCATGTTATTAAAGTTAGTAATAATCTATGACATTTTCATATAAATAAATGTCAATTTTGCTACTCTCTATTGCCGATTCACATTACACAACAATGATTCAACTGATTCCCGTTTCCAGTTCATGAAAGCTTCCTAAGAAAAATACTCACAGGAAGTGATGCGCTTTGTGTCTCCAGTAGCAGCAACAGCGGTTTGTTTGGAATAAACAGAAGAAGAACTGGGTAGTTAGCATGAGCAGTGATAGCAACCATGGTTGAACAGACAAAGAAAAGAGACAGAAACTCCAACTTCATCAACAGAAAATCCAAGGAAAAAGACGTCACAGTACTGGACACACCGTTTGATTGACAGGTGATCTGTGGTAAGTGCAGTGCAGAAACACCACAGCAGTGAGCGCTTAGCAACAAAGATGCCGCCAAAATTAAAAAAAAAAAAGAAAGAAAAACAAGGAACTCAAGGATTACCACTATTAGGCCTTTGCTTACAAAATAGTTAGCCAAACATTTTAAAATACTGAGTAATATAAATAATTGTTTCCCCCCAAAATGGATAGTGTTTTGGAATGAAACCCTCTGCTTGTTTTTATTTCAGTACAGATGAAGGCAAAGAGGAGGTGAGCGGAGGAACCCACTTTGGACAAAGCCGGTCGTTTGTTATTGTAGGCGTCCCTGGCTCCCTGACCATATAATCTGCAGGGTGGAGTGCCAGAGGGCTTCGCCAAGAGCCTCTGCCCTGTTTGTTATTTGATCTAAAAAGCAAATAAACAAGGATGACAGGGAGAAAACGTGGTGAGGAGAAGAGAGAGTTTTTCCCCTTGTGGTTTAGCACATTGTCGCTGAGGTAGTAGAGAACAGATTGGCTTAATTTATCGGTATAGTATTGGTTATTAGTAGCTGTGGTCTTGCCAAGAGACACAAAAGGCCTCATTTGCCTCGCAGTCCGTCTGCCTACAAGGGTCAGAAATTAACGGCTTGGGGCAAAAATGCCCTTAAAAGATCATAAGATGCTTAGGAAATTACAAATGAAAAACTGCCCACAATAATTGCGAGTATTGCTGCTTGCCCTGTTCTTATTTTATTCATTCAATTGTCATTTATTCATGTGTGAATGCGACTACTGACCCCAGAGGGCCACCGTAGATCAGAGAACTATGACTGGACGATTCTTTCTAGTGCGTTCTGCACAAGAAAAATTGAGCATTTTTTAATCAGAAAACAAACAAGTACGCAGCCTGTAAGTAGAAAATGTCTCTGGCTGTTACTCTGTTTATATGATTTAAAATAAAACAAATCTTAGTGGTACAAAGTGAATGTTTATTTGCCGATATGCAATGTATTCTTTCATTGTTGAATAATTTTGGTAAAATTGGTCCTAAATGGACCCCATTGGCCATAAAAATGAGATTGAGGGTGAAAAAGGTTAATGTCTTACCTTGCTGCCTATCTACATGTATATGTGTGTCTTCTAATAGTCTGTCTTTCTGCCTGGTTGACTGTCTGTGTTTGACTGACAACCTGAGCTACTGAACCTAAGCAGTCATGCTGCTATGTCAAAATTGCCTTTGACAATGTTGGTGCCATGCCACCAATTACATGGTTTTTATGTCTCTCCACAGCTACAGCCAGTACCTAGACTGGCTAGGCTCCATGTTAAAGCAGCTAAGTATGGACACGCTCGCGACAAGCCTAAATTTCATACACTAACGCAAGTCTTCCAGTTGAAGTTTGGAAAATCAATCATCGCTCACTCAAAGGACATGGAGGGAGAGAGGGAGGGAGTGTGACCACAGTTATATGGATCTTTGCAGAATGCATTTACCTGAAGTAATTTCCAGCTTTCCAAATTAGACGGGTAATTGATCCTGCAAGTGGCTTGAGACATGATGAGAGGAGGAAGGGAAGAGAGAGAGAGATTAGCGGAGGAGGAGAGGAGGAGGGAGAAGGAGAAGGAACAGATGAGGTGGTTCAGTATTTCTGAGCTTCTACATCTGACTTTCTGTCTCTCAGTCGTTCTCCGTGTCTCTTTCTAGCTCTCATTCCTTCTTTCCACTGTATTTATGTTTACATTTTAGCCATTTAGCTGATGCTCCTTTCCAGAGTGACTTGAATAAGCATAAATTCCTAGATTGGCAACATTACAAGTAGCCAGTATTGAAGAATGCAAGGATCACAGCTACAGCGCCCTGACAACAGATGCAAAGAAATAAAAGCCAATGGAAAAGGGAGAAAAGTTTGAAAAATTCAAGATAGAAGCATTTTCAGATCAAACAGAGGAGATAATTGGTGTCAAATTTCTTGGACAGATGAGTTTTCAATTCTCATTTCTTCCTCTACTTCTTGTTGAAATGTTAATATTGACTGATTGCCTGCTACTATTTCTCAGTCTGTCCTTGAATGACAGCTAGAGCAAAGGATGCAGAGACGGTAGTGAATTTGTCTTGTGTCTGGTGACAAAAATCTGTAAGTTCCTCTTCTCTACACTCTCACACTGTCTCTCTCTCTCCTCTCTATCCTTCACTACTCTTGTTTTTACTGTATGTCTACCTTTCTCTAACCTTTACTGCAGCCCTGCACACCACCCACCCACCCTCTCACCCTCTTTGCGTGCCCAGACCCGTCTCTGCTTTAAAGGCCTGAGGAGAGGGGTGTCAGGGCTCTCTCTCTCTCTCTCTCTCTCTCTCTCTCTCTCTCTCTCTGAACCGCAGGCAGCACACACGACTTCCACTCATCCATTAATGCCTGCGGATCGGGAACAGGTGGTTAATATAATTCCATCTGAAGGCTTTTCCAGCGCTTTGCCGCACGCTCTGTAAGGAGGCCTGAAGTGGGGAAAAAAATATTTCTGGTAGTTATAAAGATTGTGCGAGCAAATGTTTTCGGTGCCTAAGTGGGCATTATGGCATTAAACGCTTGTTAGACACAGTGTGGCTCTTTTGATTTTACATTGATGTTTCTAGTTATGGAGAATGGACATGTACTGATAGAACACACACACACACACACACACACACACACACACACACTGCATATCACGCCTGCATGACACTTACACATCATCACTTCAGACCAAATCTGTCCTTGCCAAACAAGTACAACATGAATCTTGTTTGACTAGACAGCAGCATGCAGTGGCTTTAATCGCTTTAATCAGATTGTTTGTTGTTTTTCCAGTACATAACTCAGATAAAAAAAGATCTGTATTAGTTTGCCTGGTGTTGTGTTTCCTTGTGTTATGTCTATATCAAATTGGTACAGTGCATATGAATCAGGATGCAGACCTCTCTCTGCATCATGTCATCCACACCCAATCATGAAAAATGTCTCAACCGCAGTGTCTGTGACTAAGCAGCAACAGATGAACCTCAAAACTAAACTTAGCCTATCAGTAATTATTGCAAAACAATGTTGGAGTTATGAGCATGAGCATGTTTTTCGTATTGTTATGGTGACACTGAAGCTTAGGTAGAATAAATGCCAACACACCTCAGGATATCTTCTCACCTTAGCATAAGCTGTAAATTAGGAGAACTGCTGCATATTCAGTGAACAGGCATCTGCTGGAACATGAATTATTTGCCTGGGAGTTAGATAATAAGTCTGAGATGTGTTTCCAAATATTTCCAGCTGATGTGTGGTAGCAGATATTTCTTAGTAAAACCACTAACCACTAACTATTAATAAAAAGTCACAGGTCTGAGCCATGTGTCCTGTTTGCAAAGTGTAAGTCACTTTGGATAAGAGCAGTAGATAAATGCCCAACATGTGAAAGTCCATTGTAATCACACTTCTATGGCACCCAGGTTTATGAAAACATATAATATTTATGAGTACTTATGAATACATATAATACTTGTGTGGACCAAAAAAGACGGATCAACAAACCTTTAGATCCCCACACATATTTTAAAGGTAAGTAATCTTTGACCTTTATCAGTCTCCATCAGTGCCCAGTAGGAATTGCAACAACATCGATAGAACACAAGCCTCTGGCACAGCCCCCACCCAGTGACGGTGGCTTGTAATTGGCAAAAACAATAAAGTCACACTTTCACAATAGAGACACATATAATATAATAATAATACGTATAAGCTAGCTAATTAAAGCAGAGATCCAACAGAAACGTTTAGTGCAGAGCCAATGTATCACAATGCAAAACAGTGGAATAATAATGATAAATAATACTGCTTTGTCTTTTTGTTGTTGTTGTTTTTAGGCGGCTTGAGAGTGAGACTTATTAGCCTTCGAAGCTGAAATGTGTTGCGTCGACTGGGTGTGTCTTGAAACTCCAATGGGTGGGGCGACTTTGTTCCAAAACAGAGACTACAGGCTGGAAAGTGAGTTTCTGAAAGCCAGAAATCACAGCAGTAATCGTTGAGTCATTGGTTTTGATCACGAAACCCTATCAAACCCCTGCAGTTCTATTATGGTCATTTTGTGCAATGGGGGGAAGCACAAATCTTACTTTGTGCCCCTTTAAGATACCAGGGCTCCAGTGAATCTTGTCACAACAGACTTCCTACAGCGGAGTCACGGCACACGTCAAGTTGTAGCAACAGTGGAAACGCTGACACTAACTGTATTTAAATTAACTGTAACAGAAGCTGTTATACAGTTAATGCGTTATAAGCTCTTTGCAATGTAAACCTACTTCCCTTCCTGTAAGCCTACTATAGTCAAGGCTAAGACGTGGCACACTTCACCCATGTTCCCATAGTCCTGTGTGTGTGTGTGTGTATGTGTGTGTGTGTGTGTCCCATGCAGGAGTGTGTGTACTACCCTTCACCCTGCTGGATGGATAGTTTCACAACCGCAATCCACCTTTACCAGAAGCATTTAAGGCCTGTTCACCAACAACCCATGCATCAAACCAAGAAAGAAAAAAAGTAAGAGGGTAAGGGTATAAGTAAGTAAGCGAGTAAGTAAGTAAATGATTGTAGCAGGTCACTCCTTGGGTCAGTAGGAGACATCAGACCGTAACCAGGCCCCAGTCACCAAATCAAACAGCAGCAGTGGTTGATTGAATTTACACAAATCAGTGGAAAAGCCTGTGCCCATGCCTTGATGTCTGGATTTATGCAGGAACAAATAATGAGCTCAATGTGATCTATACATTGCGGGCTAAACATGGAAAAGCCATCAGACCTGGGTCAGTCAGGGGTGAATAAAATCAGGCTTTTGTTCCTGTGTGAATCCAGCCCATGTTGGCTCAGGGAAACCTCCAAAGTGAGTGAAGCAATGCCAAACACAGTGCAACAAAGCTGATGTAATAACCAATGGTCTTTGACTGTGTTATTAATAAAGGGGGAAAACATGGTTTCTTTGTTTTACAAATTGAACAAAAAAGTTCAACCGTTCAGTGTGTTATGAAAAGAAGCTTTCTTTTTTCCCCCTTTGTTTCCACAATATTCTGAGTATTTACGCACATTTTATCCTACATTTTTGGATTATTATGACCATGTTTTGACCCTGCAGACGGGACAGAGAGAAATGAGGCCGACAACAGAGAGGGATCCGAATGGTGAAGTGATAGTGATGGAAACGTGAAGGGAGCCAGAAAGAAAGGCCCTGTGCTTTGGTTGGAGGCCGACCAAGACACTGAGCAGGGAAAACAGGGGCGGGGGAGCCGCTGTGAAGACGGTTGGGATATTATCCACACAGGACATGTATGGTGAGGCTGATTAATAACAGCAATGTGGAACTTGGCAAGCTTTATTTTTCAATGAATATCTGTTTTCTGCCTTCTTCCCTCCCCCCCGCACTCTAGATTTGTTTGCTGGATTGCGCAGACTGTGTGGACGTTTTTGGCACGCGTTTTGCAAGAAAGTAATATTTCTGACGTTGAATTGTTACGTCTACTTCCATTCAACAGGAAATTAAAATTCATTCACAAAGACATTTTGTCAGCATTACTAATGTGACTGTCAAATCAAAACTGCTTCAGAGAGCTCAGTGTGCGCTCCCCCTTCTTTCTGTGGTTTTGATGAGGCGTGCACTGACAGAGATAGCCACAAATGGAAACAAAACAGGTGCTGTTGGCAGGGGATGAAGCTGCACAGCCGAGCAAACAGCCCAACAACATGTTAAATTAAAACACATAGCTGAAGGCATCTTTCTCCACATACCAAAGACCGCAGTGTGGTTACAGAGACCGCCCCGCCACCGTCAAACTGCAAGGTCACAGGTCACCACAATACACGCAGCAGCAAATACAGTATGTGTCAATATGTTGATATGTGTCAATATGTTGATATGTGTCAATATGTTGATATGTGTCAATATGTCCAGATCAAATCAGAATAAGAATCAGAATCAGAATCAGAATCATTTTATTGGCCAAGTTGCACATACAAGGAATTTAGCATAGTGGTTGTGTACTTTGTTAAAATACAGAGAAGAATAAAATACAATATAAACCAATAAAAACAATATAGAAACAGTAGAAGAAGAAGAACTGTATGTATCCAACATTCATGTGTCCTTGAGCAAGACACTGGACTGAACCCCCTACCTGCTCACTCACAGTAAGTCAGATGTGCAATTTAAATGTAAAGACACTGTGAATGAGAGTGTGAAAATCTTTAGAAACACTTAGAAAACATAATGAAAAGGTTTCCACAAAGTCTAGAAAAAAAGCATTTCTTAAAGGATAAGGCTGATGTTTTTTAATGCATTGCTTACCGTCAACAAATCCTATGAAAATAACAAAATCAAAAAACACCAGCCTTATCCTTTAAAAGTTAAGAAAAACTTTCTTTTTTTTGTCCCATGCAAAAGTCACTGAGAGTGTAAAAGAGTTTCTGGCTTTCTATTACATTTAGTGCATAAATGAGGCTTTTATCCAGAAAATCTGACTTTTTAAGAGGAAAAAAAAATTAGTGGAAGGCCCTCTGTGTGCTTCCAAACCAGCAAGAGTGATGGTGACCTTTGCCCTCACCTGCCGTAGTAAGAGAAAATGATATGGGAGGCTCACAGGGTTCATGGAAGCTAAAATTTACATTACATTATGGGTAGAGCAACTGACAGTGAGTGCAACAGAGAAATAAGATCAAATTTCAACATTACACGCTACTGGAGAGGGGTGCAACAGAGATGTAGTGGATATTTACGTTATCAGAGAAATAATTATCATGTGACATATTTCCCATCCCCTAGATGCCATTCACTAAACCATATCAAAACCAGATTTCTGAGATAGCAAACTACGTGTAGTAGCATAATCCATGGAAAAGATGTGTGTGTGTTTACAAATTTTTGATTGGCGTGTGTGAATGAAAATGAGCTCCCATCTAACTACATTTGAATGTATTTGAATGAATGTAAATGCAAACATTGGAACAAGGAAGTAGGAAAAACATCATAGCAGCATTGCTGCATCATTGGAGCAAAGACGGAAATAAAAAAAAATACTTCTCCAAATGCTAACATGACTAAAGCTGAGGAAGTGTTTTTCCACCTTCCTATGAGATGGATTATTAAAAAGCTTTATTTCTTCTTCTCCGCTATGAGACCCATTTCAAAACATAGAAAATATAGGTAACACAAAAAACAGAGGGCACGCAGGAAAATGGGCTTAACATTATTCACCATGGGCAAAATGATCCTTTAAGCCGGGTCATTCAAAGAGCTGGAGATGAACGTCAAGACTCGTGATGGGTATGTTGTGTCCATGTACACACACACACATACACACACACAGATGACAGATTTTTAATGTAATTTTTAGAGGCTAGACGTCTCTCTCCCCCACCTTCCCCTCCAACGGGACAACAACTGCTCTACCTTGGAAAACTGAATAATCTAATTGAATCAGCAGATTTTCCTTAAATGTGAGAAAGGCCAACCGGTTTAATCACATTAAGTCCCTGGTCGGGTAAAGTAATTGGTTAATCATGTAGAGAAGTATAATGTGCAAGGCCTGTGAGCCAAAAGCAATGACTAACGGCTGATGAGTGGAAATATCTATACAATAAACGCAGAGTCCAGCGCTGCGTGTTGCTTCCCTCCTCCTTCCCTCACTCCCTCCGTTTGTACTTCCCCTCCCTCCTTCCCTCCACCTCTCCCTTCCTCCCTTCCTCCTTTCCCGCCTGCTGAAGTTTTCTTGACTTCATTTAACAGGCATGTGCTCTCTCTCTCTCTCTCTCTCTCTCTCGCTCTCTCTCTCTCTCGCTCTCTGTCCCGTCTCACTTTCTCTTTCTTTTACTCTCTATCTCTCTCTCTCTTCTCTTCTGACAAATAAACAGGTCTCACGTGAGCTCCTCTCCCAGTCCGTCTGCACGCGCTCAGAAGGGACCCCGCCCTGTCTGGCCTCCGCGGCGACCCGAGCCGCCCCGCGATTGGCTGAGGCCGAGGGCTGCGGGGAGAGGAACCGAGTGGCAGACGGGCCTGGCGTGTCTGAGACAAAAACACAGGGCGTCCTGCCAGCAGCTGGGCCTGAGGGCCGAGCGCTGGAGATGGAGAACATGGACTGAGTGCCTGGCTGGCTGCTGGACAAGGAACTCTGAAAGGTTTCAGTCCAATACACTTTATATCTGTTTGGCATTTAAACAGTGTTAGCCTCATGTTCAATATTTCCAAAGTGCAGCTGATTACATCAAGTATTTTATATGCAAAGAGATAGTCAATACATATTATTCAGTAGTGAGTTTAACTTTCATTTTGTAGAGAAGGTGTTCAAATGGATATCTAATTTTGGAATGAAACCCTTCCCTGGTCGACTGGCTGGTGATGAAATGACTGAATGTTTGTGAGTTCAGCTGAGCATCTGACCTGCTCGCTCACTGTCTGAGTGATTAAATGGCTGCTGATAGACTGGCCGCCCACCTGACGACTGACTGACTAACTCACTGAATAGCTGGTTAATTGGCTTGCTGACTGAATAACTAAACGTCTGTCTGGCTGACCGGATGACCAGGTGGCTTTGTGTGGGCGGCTGCTGCTACTGAGGCAAGTAGCAGTAAACTGAGCAGTGGTGCGTTCTGTCATGCAGGGGTGCTGGGAGGGACGCGCCCAGTTCTGTACTGGTAATTGACTAATTAAAGCTTTAAATGAATTTGCTCTTTGAGTGGCGGAGCAAAGATGTGAAGGAGCGTTGTGGAAAACCCACAGTAAGAAACACAACCAAATCAAAGTGTTCCTTTATCTTTGATTAGATTAATTTGCTTTAAAACACACAACAATAGTATAGCACTTTTATTAACAAAGTCACAAAGTGCTTCAAAACTGCCTATAATACAAGGAAGAAACTGCTGACTCCATTAACGCCATTAATCATTTTCAGCAAAAATCAGAAATCTTGCTAATTTGTTTATTGGACTCCCAATAAACAACAATCAGTTAAATACAAGTTAATGAAAAATACTTTTCAGTTGTGAAGGTGCAGAGTTTGCTAACTGTATTTCCTTAGGTTCTTCCAAAGCTTAGTAGCCATCATCACAAAAGCTTGATGACGCTTTAATCTTTAATCTCGATTTTGAAACTGTCAAAAGAGCTTCATCTAAGACTCCTAAATCTTCTGTACACTGGGAGTTAAAACCTCCATAATCTAAGCTGTCTTCATGTCTGATGTGTGCTTTTTTTCACAGCTCTTGTTTTAGGAAGGGGGAGTTATGGTGCTCCTGCTTTATGTTTTGCTAAAGAAAATATAGAAGCAATACAAGATACAAGAAAACAAAAATAAAACTTTACTTGGAGACAAGCCAGGTTGGGTCGCCCGGGGGTTGATGGGAGAAAATTAGCTTGCAGGGTAGCAGAAGAGATGAGGCGGGCATCCAGACAGCCAGAACAGGACTGAACAGGAATACAGAGAGAGAGAGAGAGAGAGAGAGAGAGAAAGAGAAAGAGAGAGAGTGATTTTGCAGACATCACCTTGTCTCAGCCAGTCTCTCCCTGCCGCACCCTGAATCTCGCTCTCTCTCTGTCTCCCCTGATAATTAGCATTTTCTCTTTTTCATCATTTTGTCTGAACCTGCCATGTTGGACCTGCTTTTCTGATGTCAAAATTGTGTGTTATGCAAATACTTACCAGTGATTGGATCACATCCTAGGCCAATAATACAGTATTTTAATTGGCGGCAAAGAGGCATAGTGGTTAGACAGACCTTCAACAAGCTGACCTGTGTTCAAGCCCCGAGCTGGCAAGCGTCCGTCCTGCTGAAGTGTCTTGGAGCAAATTGCTGTGTGTGTGTGTGTGTGTGTGTGTGTGTGTGTGTGTGTGTGTGGAGGGGGTGGGGAGTGTGTGTGGGGGGGAATCGATAAAGTATCATATTACATTAATCCTCTGTCCCTTAAAATTTTATTTTCATTTAAGTATCTCAGTGATAAAACACAGATAAAACACAATGACGAAACACACTGGTAAAAAGAAAAGTACTAATTAAAAATACTAATTTATTGAGGTGAAATAAAAAAAATTCTCACCTCAAAAAAAACAAACAAAAGACGAAGACACAGCTGAATGGCATAACAGAGACTAAATGATAAAACACAAGTAGGAGGGAAACAGTATAACAACATCTCTTCTCCCTCACTCTCACATTAAATCATCCCTGCAGTGTTTTCCTCCAGTTAGATGGGTGCCAGGGGAGGCTCGCTCTTTCGCTACCTGCCAAGGTGCTGAACTGAGCGCCGTCTCCTCGTTTGATTAGCTAGCAGCTAGAAAAACAAACACCATCATCTCCCAGAGCATTACAAAATCACAAAATCATGTCTGGGGTTGGAGCCTGTAGGCCATTGAATTAAGGGGGATTTAGGGATGGTTGGTGTGTGTGAGTGAGTGGATTTTGTATGTAAATGTGTGTGTGCGTGTGTGTGTGTGTGTGTGTGTGTGTGTGTGTGTGTGTGGGTGGGGAGGGCTCTGAAAGCTCAGGTAATGTTATACTGCAGCTTTTTCTTTCATTTCAAAGTAGCAACATCATCAAACCCGTTAAGAAAAACTATATAGCCATTTTGGAAAACAATCATTACCTGTAGTTCATGACTTAATATCTCTAAATATAGACAATTGTTTGATAATGACATTGTGTAATAATTTGTGTTCATTTTGTGCTGTCAATCATTTTGTTAGAGTCACTTTGTTCAGATGTCAGACGTCTCATTTTGGAACCAAACTCTTCACTTCAAGGCCAAAGTATGTGAAAAGGAATTATCTTTAATCACGGATGGTAACATGACCATATCAACATTAATACTATATGTATGCCATGTATGTATATGTATTACTATTATGCATAAGCTCAACGTTCACCTCCGAAGCACCAAGATAAGGACTAATGACCACAGAAATCATTACTGCCTACATACATCAAGTTTGAAAGCCTGTCATTCAAAGAGATAGGGTGCAATATGTCATCAAATCATCAAAACGACCTCTGCTAACAAACTTCCTGCATTTTTTTGAACTTCAAAAAAATGCCGCAACAGGATATGATGCACGATGATGTCACCGAATTCCCAAAATGTTCCATAAACTGAACATTCCTGCGGCTGGAATGTGAGGAACGTTCGCCGTCAGCCGTTTCCCCTCGGGGTTATCAGGAGGTGACTAGAAATAGACCAAAGTCTTCTGAAACAGAGCAGAAAAAAAAACAAAAAACATCCATCTATCTTGTCAGCGGCGCGTCTGTTTCAAAAAGGCCGGAGGGGGTCAAAGGGCGCCGGGGTCAGGTGCGACGTACATGACAAACGGCGGTTACAGACAATGGGAGGATCTGTAAGAATGAAAGCTTTATCTGCTAAGTGTGGCCGGGGCGAGGCAGATGAAAGTGAGAGCTCTTGACCCTGAATATCGAGTAGCTCGGTGATCTCTGTGTGTCTCGTATTGCACGCGTGTGCTGTGTAAAAAGTTGAGTAAAACTGGTTTATTTTCCCATGAAACGCCATGCAGTGCAGTTTCTATGGTGTGGCTAGATCACAGGATCCTGCAAGATTTTCTGCATGAAGAAAACAATGTCAGCTCTCAATTACTATGAAAAAAATTGAGAAAATAGAGGGGTATATTTTTAGTTCTTTAGTTGATTTACATTTTTAGCACATTGCTGTTGATGGACAAATTGGCTGTTGTGAGTTTCTGCAGGACATTAACAAAATATTTCTGATAACCACCAGTGTTGTATTGAGCATATGAAACACAGTAACGCAGTATTTATTCATGTGGTACTTCTTGGAAATGCCGTAACACTGACAATGCTCTAAACAACAAACAAGATGCTATTTTCCATTTGCGCACATTTGGAAGGCAGAGGGGCTAACATGAAGTTTCCACAACTCCTCGCATGACTCACGGCCGAATATGAGCCTCTTCCTCCTTCTCGTTCTCTTTGTTCTAATTTTAAAAGCCTGACATTGA